>NW_028119552.1:0-12500 GCF_965119305.1 Pelophylax lessonae | reverse complement strand
AGATGAAGCACGCAAGCCTTTATTCTTCCCATAGAACAGGACAAACAGATAATCCATATGGCGGAAATGAGATGTGGCTTCCAGATATAGCTTCAGAATTTGCCCTACATCCAGTGGATGAGTCGCAGAGTCAGAGGATTTGAATGTTGGCAAGACAATTTCCTGATTTTCATGAAAAATAGAGGATACTTTAGGATGAGAATCCAACATGGGAATCAGAACCACCCGATCCGGGAAAAACGTCAAAAAGGGTTCTTTGCTGAGACCCTTTTTGCTGAGGTGACTGCCACCAGGAACGCTACTATAAGAGACAATTCTTTGATGGAGAGTTGAACCAGGTTATCTCTTCTGAGGTCTGCAAAGAAATCCAGAACAAGCGGAAGATCCCACTTAGGGAATCTGGGCTTCCTTTGTGGTCTGAGCCTAGAAGCTCCTTTGAAAAATTGCCTCACTAGGGGATGCTTTGCCCAGGATGTTACTGTGAAAGCCGAGATAGCTGACACTTGAACTCGAAGAGAGCTGACTGATAAAGGCAGATCCAGGCCAGATTGTAGAAAACTCAAAATATGTTGAACCTTTGGAGTGCCTTGCACATCCATATTTCCGGAGATATGAGACATGAACTTCTTCCATATCCTTACGTAGACTCTATTTGTTCCAGCTCTTCTCGCATTCAACAGTGTGGAGATAGCTCCGCTTGGACACCCTAATGCCTCCAGCCTTTCCCTTTCAAAAACCAGGCCATCAGGTGCAGATGGGCCGGGCAAGGGTGTAGCACCGTTCATTAAGACCGGAGATCCTGCCTGGAAGGTAGTGGAACTGGCTCGCGAAAGCTCAGCTGTAGCAGCATCGGAAACCAGGGCCTGTTCGGCCAATATGGGGCTATCACAAGAGCCTCCACTTCTTCCGACCTGAGTCTCGTCAGGAATCGCAGGAGGACTGGAACTGGTGGGAAGGCGTAAGCCTTGTGAAACCTCCACTGCTCTGTTAGGGCATCCATCCCGAAAGCTTGTGGGCATTTGAATCTCGTTTAGTACTTCTCCAACTTGAAGTTGCACGGGGAAGCGAACAGATCCACTTCCGGAAGGAACCCTAGGGATTTTAGCCACTGAAACACATCGGCATGAACACTCCACTCGTTGTCCATGGAGACTCATGATAGAAAATCCGCCTGGATGTTCTGTGTCCCTGGCAGAAAAACCGCAGTGAGGTTGGATAAGTATTTCTGAGCCCAGACCATTATTGGCTCGACTTCTCTCAATAAAAAGTGACTGCGAGTTCCCCCTTGACGCTTTATATACGACACTGCCGTCGTATTGTAAAGCCTCAGGAGGACAGATGTTCCTACTGTAAGGTGATGAAATGCTTGGAGAGCTCGAAACGCTGCTCGAAGCTCCAGGATGTTCGAAACTTCCCTGTGTAACCGAGGATTCCATTTGCCCTGGGCTATCTCTGATAGGCAGTGAGCACCCCAACCTGTGTTGCTTGCGTCCGTGGTGATCGTGACCCAAGAGATGGGAAGGATAGAATGGCAATTGAGTAGATTCCTCTTCTGCAACCACCACAGGAGACTGTGCCGCATTACTGGGGAAATCCAAATCAGATGATCCATGTCGCCTGGGCACCATTGGCGAAGAAATCCTGTTTGAAAAGGGCGCATCCTCCATTGAGCCCATTTTACCATAGGTGTCGTGGCCACCATAGTACCTATTATTTTGAGGCACTGTGAGACCCGGAGATGAGATGTTGACATGGCCAGCTGTACTCTGTCTCTGATAATCAGGATTTTCTCTAGAGGCAAGGAGATGGTGCCCTTGACTGTATTGAATTGAGCCCAGAGAAAGATAAGTGCCTGTGTGGGCTCCAGATGGCTCTTTTCCAGGTTTAGCAACCAGCCGAACTCGAGAAGAGTCGCCGTGACTAGATCTCTGTGAACCAGGAGTTGCTCTCGATCTTGCGACAGAAGTAGTAAGTTTTCTAAATAATGGTGAAGACGAACTCCCTTGATTCTGATCAGGGCTACCACAGCCAATAAGAGTTTTGAAAATACTCGAGGAGATGTTGTGAGCCTGAATGGGAGACATGTAAACTGAAGATGGCACATGGAAATATGCATCCTTCAAGTCTATTGACACAAGCCAATCTCCTGGCTGAACCGCCTGGCGGATTGTCAATAGTGTCTCCATTTTGAATTTTCCCTTTTTTTATAAAGGAGTTTAGATGTGTGAGGTCTATGACCGGTCTCCAGGAGCCGTTCTTCTTCATTACTAAGAAGAGTGGAGAATTGAGGCCTTGAAACCTCTCTTTGGCTGGTACTGGAACTACTGAAGCAGCAGCGCATCTACGTATGCTGAAAGGATTTGCCTTTTTTCTTCCAACCGTGGAAGAGCTGTGGGAACGAACTTGAGGATAGGTGGACTGCAGAACGACCAAGTGTGGCCTGTGGAGATTGTCCTGATGACCCAAAAATCTCTTATCGAGGCTGCCCAGACATGTCGAAACCAGAGAAGGCGAGCACCGACCTGAACCGTCTGGACAAGCCCAACATCAAAAGGACTTAGCCGCTTCCCGGCTACTAGAAGAGGCTCCTTTGGAAGCCTTTTGGTTTGAAGATGGATTTTTCCTCCATGTTTTCCGGAATTCAAGACCAGGTCTGTAACTTCGAGCATCCTTCGCTCTATCCGAAGATTGTCTGGACTGTGTCCTTCTCTGACCCAGCAGGCGACGATCCTGCGGGAGGAACCCCGACTTACAGCCCGTGGCCTGTGAAATAGCGCTCTCCAGCTTGTTCCTGAATGGAATGACCCTTTGAATGGAATACGGCACCAAGCCTGCTTGGAGGAAGGATCAACCAGCCAGGGGCGCAGCCATAGAGTCCGTTTAGCTGTCACTGAAGAGAGCATTGCCTCGGGCCACCAGACAAATAATATCTAGGGAAGCCTCCCCCAGAAAAGAAGCCGCCAGTCTGAGCTCATTCACTGCTGAAGCTCTGGCTACTTCTTCTGATACAGGCCTTAGATCCGAATCCACCTCTATTGTCCAGGCCTCCATGGCCTTGGATAAAGCCGCAATGGCTAGGGCTGGCTTACAAGCCATTCCAGCAGACACATAAATCTTCTTAAGGTTAGTGTCGATTCTTCTTTCCAGCCCATCTTTAAAAGACACTGTGTCTTTGAGTGGAAGAGTGACGTGCCTCGCTAATCTCATGAGGGCGGCGTCCACTAGGGGCGATGACTCCAGGTGCTTCACATCCTCACTCTTGAATGGGTACATCCTGGAAACTTTGGATACCAGATAATGTTTCCTCTCTGCACATCCCCACTCATCCGAGATAGTTTCACCAAGTTCACCTAAAAAGGGAAAGTTTATGGCACTCTTTCTTTAGGTGCTTGAAGTACCTTCTTTGTTTAGATGGTGACTTTACTGGCTCCTCCCACTTTAGGGCTCCCTTTACTGCCTTAACCAGGGTAGGGACCAAGGCAAAATCAAAGCCTGTGCCAGGAGTATCCGATTCGTCCTCACTATCCGAGGAGTTGAAGCCGGAAATGCTCTGTTGAGAAGGGCCTGGAGTACTGAGGCTATCCCTAACAGGGATGTCTGCCATACCAGCCGAGGGTCTACAGGTGCGGTCAACCCCCAGGTTTTGTAGGGATTCTTGGACCACCCGTCTAACCAGGGATTCCACCTGCTGGTTATCATTCCCCCTTTCTCTAGAGGCATGGGCAAAACATGCATCACATAGTGATTTGCCATTAGAAACACGTGCTCCACAACCCCAGCAAGATCTTCTATCAGGGTGTCTTTGTGCTGATGCAAGCGTGGAGCCTTCCCTGTGATGTTTGGTAGAAGACTTGTGGCGACTAGTGCCAGGAGATGTGTGATGACGTTGTGACCTAGTAAGGTCCTTATCTTCGCGTGCTTTCGTTTGTTTATCAGACCTAGAAGGGCTAAGAGAAAAGGGAAAAATTACCCCTACTGCCCTAAATCCGAACCGTACAGGGATAGGTAAAAATAATACCACTCTTACCTGTAGAGTAAGGGTTGGCCACTGGGGGGCGGTGAAGTATCCATAACAAACACAGGAATAAGGAAGTGCTGCATACAGACTGCACACAGACATCCAGCAGGATTAAGCTTACCACTAGCAGAGAACGATCAAACACAGGGAAGCCGCCGCATATGCCCGCAGTACAATCCCAATGTGATCCACTGTGACAGCAGTTTTAAATCTGCCGCCAGATGATGACGTCACCGCCCCCCCGTGACAGACAGCATCCGTGCGCATGTGTGAGCACGAACAGCCACTCCACTGCGCCGGCACCGCCCCCAGACACCCAGCTGCGCTGGGACACAGGAAGAGCCGGGGGCCGCAAGATGAAACGCACCTGCGTTCCAAAACACAGCAAGACAAAATACATATACAAAAAATGGCTGCCATACGTTACCAAGCACGCTCCAAACCACGGTCTGACCTGGGACACGAAAACCTCCAGCGCATCGATTCGGGGTGTATTAATGGGCCTCCCGCTAGTAGCTAGGACGATTGGCCATATTCAGCTTGCCCGCCAGTGGCCAGGCTTTATGCTTCTCCAATGCATGGGATTGCACACCCGTGTCCTACCCCGCTAGTAGCTAGGGCGTACTGGACTCTTCAGGAATTCAGCCTGGAATCAATCGTGTAAATCACCAGGAAATAGACCGAAAATCTTCATGAGGTAAGACTTGATATCCATCCAACAGGAGGAGGACAAAAAAGGAACATGGTCTCTAGGGCAGAGTGAAATTTATGGGAGTGGGGTCCTATGAGGTAGGAGGAGGCAGGACTAACCCACACGTAGGCTGCCATGGAGTCTGTCAGGAAATGCATTTTTCTTTGTTTTTGTTATATCATTTTGCAAATAAATAATCTTTCTTTAAAAATTGTAGGTCAAAAAGTATTCTGCTACATTTCTTTGGTGAAAATAACCCGAATCAGTGTATATTATTTATAGTCTGTAGGAAAGTTATAGAGTCCACAAGCGATGGTAAATATATATGAAAATTAATCAGTCCTGATGTACTGATGGCCCGAAAATACCAGAACAGTACAAATATCCCCCCAAATTACCCCTTTTTGGAATGTAGACAGTCAAAGGTTTATAGTAAGAGGCATGGCAAGTTTTTTGAAGTTGTAATTTTTTATCACACTTTAAAAGTGAAGAAATAAAAAAATATTGTTTTTTACACTTTTTTTTTTACATTTTTTGACATACTGTCACCAGTGCAGTACAGAGTCATCATAGAATGCATTGGGATAAAAAAAAAAAAAAAAACGCCTTTACAACCACTTTAAAATACATCTAGGTGATTTTTTTATTTATTTATTTATTTTTTTTTATTTATTTTTTATTTTTTTTTTTTTTTTTTTATTTTTTTTTTTTTATCCCAAGACGTGTAGCAGAAAACATTTTGGTCTATATTTATAAAGAAATTTAATTTTATTGGATATGTTTTATAACAGAAAGTAGAAAATAGTGGGTTTTCATTTATTTTATTTTATATAGCAAACAAATAGAAAAACAAGTGGTGATCAAATCTATAAAGAAAGTTCTGTTTGTGTGAAAAAAAAAATGCTATAAATTTTATTTGTGTTCAGTGTTACATGACTGCGCAATTGCCAGTTAAAGTAGTGCAGTGATAAATAGCGAAAAATTACCTGGTCATGACAGGGGTAAAACCTTCTGGAGGTCAAGTGGTTAATTAAAAGAATTAAAATTAATTAAAAGAAAAAAATTAACCAAGCTGGTATGAACGTAAAAGTGTTAAAACAAGCAAAAAAAAGTAAAAAAAAAAAAAAAAAAAAAGTTTCAAATATGTAATAAAAAATTATTTATTTGTTTTTTTACATTTGTCTTACACACTGTCACCAGTGCAGTACAGTATCATCATAGATTGCATTAAGATAAAAAGCCTTCTGCCTTTACAACCACTGGCCTAAATGTATAAAGAAGTTTGATTTTATTGGATATGCTTTACAACAAAAAGTAGAAAATATTGTTTTTTTTTTTTTTTTAAGTTTTTATTTATATAGCAAAATAAATAAAGAAAAAAATAAAATAAGTGGTGATCAAATATCACCAAAAGGAGGTTCTGTTTGTGTGAGAAAAAAAAAATGCTATAAATTGTATTTGTGTACAGTGTTACACAACCACACAATTGCCAGTTAAATTAGTGCAGTAATGATTAGCGAAAAATGGCCTGGTCATGACAGGGGTAAAACCTCCTGGAGTTCAAGTGGTTAATTAAAATAATTGAAAAAAATAAAAAATAACAAAGCTGTTATGAATAAAAAAATGTTTAAAACAAGCAAAAAAAAAAAAAAGTAAAAAAATTAAAAATAAATGTTTAAAAAATGCAATAAAAAAGTATTAATTTTATTTATTTTTTTTAACATACCATCACCAGTCTGTATCCCTGAACACCGACACACCAGTCATATGATGACACCGTACTGCACTGGTGACAGTATGTTAAAAAAAAAAAAAACAAGTGAAATATCACCAAAAGAAAGTTCTGTTTGTGTAAAAAAAAAAAAAAAAATGATATAAATTTTATTTGTGTACAGAGTTACATGACCGCGCATTTGCCAGTTAAAGTAGTGCAGTGATGAATAGCGAAAAATGGCCTGGTCATGACAGGGGAAAAACCTTTCCGGAGCACAAGTGGTTAATTAAAATAATTGAAAAAAAAAAAAACAAACCTGTTATGAATGAAAAAATGTAAAAACAAGCAAAAAAAGTAAAAAAAAAAAAATGTTTAAAAAATGTAATAAAAAACTATTCATTATTTTTTTTTTTTTAACATACTGTCACCAGTCTGATCACTGCCACACCAGTCATATGATGACACCATACTGCACTGGGGACAGTATGTAAAAAAAAATAAAAGTGAAATATAACCAAAAAGAAAGTTCTGTTTGTGTGAAAAAAAAAAATGACATAAATTGTATTTGTGTACAGTGTTACATGACCGTGCAATTGCCAGTTAAAGTAGTGCAATGATGAATAACGAAAAATAGCTTGGTCATAGCAGGGGTAAAACCTCCTGGAGGCCAAGTGGTTAATTAAAATAATTGAATATAAATAAATAAATAAATGTTTAAAAAATGTAATAAAAATATATTAATTTATTTTTTTAACACACTGTCACCAGTCTGTATCCCTGATCACTGCAACGCCAGTCATATGATGACACCCGTACTGCACTGGTGACAGTATGTAAAAAAAAAGTGAAATATCACCAAAAGAAAAAAAGTTCTATTTGTGTGAAAAAAAAAATGATAGTAAATGGTATTTGTGTACAGTGTTACCTGACCGCGCAATTGCCAGTTAAAGTAGTGCAGTGATGAATAGCGAAAAATAGCCTGGTCATGACAGGGGTAAAACCTCCTGGAGATCAAAGTGGTTAATTAAAATAATTGAAAAAAAAATAACAAAGCTGTTATGAATGAAAAATGTTAAAACAAGCAAAAAAAAAAAAAAAAAAAGTAAATAAATAAATCAATGTTTAAAAAATGTAATAAAAAAGTATTAATTTATTTTTTTAACACACTGTCACCAGTCTGTATCCCTGATCACCGCCACACCAGTCATATGATGACACCGTACTGCACTGGTGACAGTATGTAAAAAAAAAAAATGTGATAAAATAAAAATACAACTTTAAAAAACTTGCTATGCTTCTTACTAAATTACAAGTGGTAGTTGATTAAATAAAAAAAAAAATTGCCCATTTTTTTCCCTGCAAATATGGGTGCATTTTTTAAATTCTTTGTTGTAAAAGAAACAATTTAAAACAAATGTAAAAGAAAAAAAACCTTTAAATGTGAAGCCTTTGCTGTTTCTATTGGTCACTCATCCTTATCAGCTCTTTGTAGTAACAATCGTTTTTTGTTTTCCCGGCTTCTCTTCTCTTCCCTAAAAAAGGTTGAAAAAAAAAATAATAACCTTTCCATGTGACATTGTAGAATTTGGCTCTGACATTCCATGCGCGTGGCTCAGGTTGCAGGAAGCGGGAGGAATGCGCGTTGTATGCTGAGAAGTCATGTCTGGATTCCTGGCTCACCTTTACCTTTCTTACTGCGGTTACATTGACAGGTCAGCCAATCACTGCTCCCTTCATTCCTGAATTTCAATGATCTCAGGGTGTCCTGGGGGCGAGGATCTGTCAGATGTCCTCCCCGCCATTGCACAGCTGGATTCTTTTACAAGCTTCAGATTTACATCCTACACTGGGGCAATGACTGACCTGGGTGAAGGACAACACCTCTGTAAGCAGAAGGTATAACCTGGCAGGTGGTGTCAAGGTAGAATGGGAATGAAAAGCCCTTCACGAAAATACTTCCATATAAAGATGAGAAAAATCAAGAGTTTTTATTTCACTGAAACTTCTGCAAAAATTAGGGGATTTTTGTAAAATTTTGCATTGAGTTGAAAGCTATGGGGAAGGCAAAAAAAATAATAAAAATAAATACATAGAAGACCAAGGGGGCTCCTAAAAATATAGTAAAAAAATACAAACCCGATTTCAAAAAAGTTGGGACACTGTACAAATTGTGAATAAAAACAGAATGCAATGATGTGGAAGTTTCAAATTTCAATATTTTATTCAGAATACAACATAGATGACATATCAAATGTTTACACTGAGAAAATGTATAATTTTAAGGGAACAATAAGTTGATTTTAAATTTCATGGCATCAACACATTTCAAAAAGTTGGGACAAGGCCATGTTTACCACTGTGTGGCATCCCCTCTTCTTTTTATAACAGTCTGCAAACGTCTGGGGACTGAGGAGACAAGGTGCTGAAGTTTAGGAATAGGAATGTTGTCCCATTCTTGTCTAATACAGATTTCTAGTTATTCAACTGTCTTAGGTCTTCTTTGTCACATCTTCCTCTTTATAATGCGCCAAATGTTTTCTAAGGGTGAAAGATCTGGACTGCAGGCTGGCCATTTCAGCACCCGGATCCTTCTTCTACGCAGCCATGATGATGTAATTGATGCAGTATGTGGTCTGGCATTGTCATGTTGGAAAATGCAAGGTCTTCCCTGAAAGAGACGGCGTCTGGATGGGAGCATATGTTGTCCTAAAACTTGGATATACCTTTCAGCATTGATGGTGCCTTTCCAGATGTGTAAGCTGCCCATGCCACACGCACTCATGCAACCCCCAAACCATCAGAGATGCAGGCTTCTGAACTGAGCGCTAATAACAACTTGGGTTGTCCTTGTCCTCTTTAGTCCGGATGACATGGCGTCCCAGTTTTCCAAGAAGAACTTCAAATTTTGATTCGTCTGACCACAGAACAGTTTTCCACTTTGCCACAGACCATTTTAATCACTTTACCACCGGAGGATTTTGCTGTCTTACGTCCAGGCCACTTTTTGCGATTCCACACTGTGCAACTTTAACTGACAATTGCGCGGTCGTGCAGTGTCGTACCGAAACAAAATTTATGTCCTTTTTTTCCCACAAACAGAGCTTTCTTTTGGTGGTATTTGATCAGCTGTGCGATTTTTACTTTTTGCACTATAAACAAAAAAAGAGCGTAAATTTTGAAAAAATAACAATATTTTTCAAATTTTTTTATATGAAATCCCCCCCCCCAAAAAAATGTAAAAATCAAAATTTTTTTAATTTTTGGCCAATTTGTTTTCTGCTACCTATGTTTGGTAAAAAAAAAATCACAATAAGCGTATTTTGATTGGTTTGCGCAAAAGTTATTGCGTTTACTAACTAAGGGAAAGATTTCTGTAATTTTTGGTGTTTTTTTGTTTTTTTAACGCGTAATGGCGGTGATCTGCGATTTTTTTTGCGGGACTGCGACATTGCGGCAGACAGATCGGACCCTTGACTGACATTTTTGACACTTTTGGGGGTACCAGTGACATTACTACAGTAATCAGTGCTATAAATATGCAGTTACTATAAAAATGACACTGGCAGGGAAGGGGTTAATTTTATTGGAGAGGGAGGGGTTAATGTATGCCTGGTGCTTACTAACGTGTGTGGGGGGGAGGTGACTGAGTGACACAGGGACAGATCGCATGTTCAGCTATGCTGAATCCTGCAATCTGAGCCTGCCTGTCACTTAGGAGATCCGCCCGCTTGTGTTTACACAAGCGGGCGGATCTCCACAATCGATTCCCTGACAATCGGGGAAGAGCAGCGGCGATCGCCGCTGCTCCTCCCCTGGCCCGACTCCCGCTGTGAATGAAAACAGCGGGAACGAGCCTCCGGCGGCGCGAGAAAGGGGATTGTCTGGCGACGTAGGTCTACGTCGTCAGACGATAACGAACCACTTTGCCGCAGTAGAGCTCTAGTGAGCAGACGGCAAGTGGTTAATCGAGCCTTGGCCCAAAAAAAAACGCCTGTGCTTTTGGATCATGTTTAGATTTGGCTTCTTTTTTGGCCTATAGAGTTTTAGCCGGCAACGGCGAATGGCACGGTGGATTGTGTTCACCGACAATGTTTTCTGGAAGTATTCCTGAGCCCATGTTGTGATTTCCATTACAGTAGCATTCCTGTATGTGATGCAGTGCCGTCTAAGGGCCCGAAGATGATGGCCATCCAGTATGATTTTCCGGCCTTTACCCTTACGCACAGAGATTGTTCCAGATTCTCTGAATCTTTGGATGATATTATGCACTGTAGATGATGATAACTTCAAACTCTTTGCAATTTTTCTCTGAGAAACTCCTTATTATATAAACTCCTATTGCTCCACTATTTTTCGCTGCAGTATTGGGGGAATTGGTGATCCTCTGCCCATCTTGACTTCTGAGGGACACTACCACACTGAGAGGCTCTTTTTATACCCAATCACGTTGCCAATTGACCTAAGAAGTTACAAATTGGTCCTCCAGCTGTTCCTTATATGTACATTTAACTTTTCTGGCCTCTTATTGCTTCCTTTCCCAACTTTTTTGGAATGTGTAGCTCTCATGAAATCCAAAATGAGCCAATATTTGGCGTGACATTTCAAAATGTCTCACTTTCAAAATTTGATATGTTATCTATATTATATTGTGAATAAAATATAAGTTTATGAGATTTGTAACTTAGTCCATTCCTTTTTTACTCAATTTGTACAGTGTCCAAACTTTTTTGAAATTGGGTTTGTAATAAAAAATAATAAAACGTAAAAAATTATTGAAAAAATAAAATTTTAAGAAAAAAATAATAAAAAGTAAAAACTACTGACACCAATCTCTGCTCAGGGGTGCACACCCTAATGCAATAGGTTCTGTCTCTTTCTTTGTCACAAAAGTGAGACATCAGGGGTCTGTTTAGACCTTTGATATTTCACAAAAACCCCCCCAATGGGTTTTATTTCACTGAAATTTCTGCAAAAATTGGGGGATTTTTGCAAAATTTAGCATTGAGTTGAAAGCTATGGGGAAGGCAAATCAAATAAATAGGAGCCCAAGGGGGCTCATAAAAATATAGTAAAAAAAAATAAAAATAAATAGAAAATAATAAATGGAAAAAAATAATTGAACAAAATAAATTGTAAAAAATAATAAAAATTAAAATGACTGACACCAATCTCTGCTCCGGGGTGAACACCCTAATGCCATAGGCTCTGTCTCTTTCTTTGTCTCAAAAGCAAGACACCAGGGGTCTGTTTAGACCTTTGATATTTTACCAACCAACCCCCCCCCCCCCCCAATGGGGCTCCTAAAAAATCTGAAAAAAAAATATACATAAAAATAATACATTTAATAAATAAATGAAAAAAATAAAATAGTAAAAAAACTATAAAAATAAAAATGACTTGTACTAGTCTCTCCTCTGGGGTGCACACCCTAATGCAATAGGCTCTATCTCTTTCTTTGTCTCAAAAGTGAGACATCAGGGGTCTGTTTAGACCTTTGATATTTCACCAAAAAACCCCAAAGGGGCTCTTAAAAAATTTGCAAAACAAAACATATAAATAAAAATAATACATTTAATAAATAATTGAAAACATAAAATTGTAAAAAACAATAAAAATAAAAACGACTGACACTAGTCTTTGCTCTGGGGTGCACACCTTAATGCCATAGGCTTCGCAGGTCAATAGCATAGGCGTGCGCACAGGGTGTGCTGGGTGTGCCTGGGTACACCCTAATCACCCTGTGCAGTGTTGATTTCCCCTGCTTCCAAGGGCCACCTGTCTCCCCCTCCTACAGTGCTGTCAGCTTCCCTCCTCTCCCGCCTGCTGCTGCGGGGGAAGGGGCCGGTAAATATTTTATTTACTGACCTCTTTCTTTTCTGAATGAACACAGTGAGTGATCTGTACCGGTCACTTCTTAACTGAAGCATAGTAAAAGAAGAACAAGTCCTGCTGCTCCAGGAGAATGAACACAGCTGTGGTATCTACTTCCAAGCCTGTAGTATGGGGTGCACGCTCTGTCACTGCTAAAGACAAATATGGAAAGGAAAAGGATTGGACGGCTGCACACCCATATGATC
>NW_028119553.1:0-47332 GCF_965119305.1 Pelophylax lessonae | reverse complement strand
TCATCCCCACCCAGAATCATCCCCATCCATTATCACAATGCAACTCCATCATCCCCACCCAGAATCATCTTCATCCATTATCACAATGCAACTCCATCATCCTCATCCATTATCACAATGCAACTCCCATCATCCCCATCCAGAATCATCCTCATCCATTATCACAGTGCAACTCCCATCATCCCCATCCAGAATCATCCTCATCAATTATCACAATGCAACTCCAATCATCCCTGCCCACGAATCATCCTCATCCATTATCACAATGCAACTCCCATCATCCCCATCCCCACCCAGAATCATCCTCATCCATTATCACAATGCAACTCCCATCATCCCCACCCAGAATCATCCTCATCCATTATCACAATGCAACTCCATCATCCCCATCCAGAATCATCCTCATCCATTATCACAATGCAACTCCATCATCCCCATCCAGAATCATCCTCATCCATTATCACAATGCAACTCCATCATCCCCACCCAGAATCATCCTCATCCATTATCACAATGCAACTCCATCATCCCCACCCAGAATCATCCTCATCCATTATCACAATGCAACTCCATCATCCCCATCCAGAATCATCCTCATCCATTATCACAATGCAACTCCATCATCCCCACCCAGAATCATCCTCATCCATTATCACAATGCAACTCCCATCATCCCCACCCAGAATCATCCTCATCCATTATCACAATGCAACTCCATCATCCCCACCCAGAATCATCCTCATCCATTATCACAATGCAACTCCCATCATCCCCACCCAGAATCATCCTCATCCATTATCACAATGCAACTCCATCATCCCCATCCAGAATCATCCTCATCCATTATCACAATGCAACTCCATCATCCCCACCCAGAATCATCCTCATCCATTATCACAATGCAACTCCATCATCCCCACCCAGAATCATCCTCATCCATTATCACAATGCAACTCCCATCATCCCCACCCAGAATCATCCTCATCCATTATCACAATGCAACTCCCATCATCCCCACCCAGAATAATCCTCATCCATTATCACAATGCAACTCCATCATCCCCATCCAGAATCATCCTCATCCATTATCACAATGCAACTCCATCATCCCCACCCAGAATCATCCTCATCCATTATCACAATGCAACTCCCATCATCCCCACCCAGAATCATCCTCATCCATTATCACAATGCAACTCCATCATCCCCACCCAGAATCATCCTCATCCATTATCACAATGCAACTCCATCATCCCCACCCAGAATCATCCATTATCACAATGCAACTCCATCATCCCCACCCAGAATCATCCTCATCCATTATCACAATGCAACTCCATCATCCCCATCCAGAATCATCCTCATCCATTATCAAAATGCAACTCCATCATCCCCACCCAGAATCATCCTCATCGATTATCACAATGCAACTCCCATCATCCCCATCCAGAATCATCCTCATCCATTATCACAATGCAACTCCCATCATCCCTGCCCAGAATCATCCTCATCCATTATCACAATGCAACTCCCATCATTCCCGCCCAGAATCATCCTCATCCATTATCACAATGCAACTCCATCATCCCCACCCAGAATCATCCTCATCCATTATCACAATGCAACTCCATCATCCCCACCCAGAATCATCCTCATCCATTATCACAATGCAACTCCATCATCCCCACCCAGAATCATCCTCATCCATTATCACAAAGCAACTCCATCATCCCCACCCAGAATCATCCTCATCCATTATCACAATGCAACTCCATCATCCCCACCCAGAATCATCCTCATCCATTATCACAATGTATCCCCATCATCCCCACCCAGAATCATCCTCATCCATTATCACAATGAAACTCCCATCATCCCCATCCCCACCCAGAATCATCCTCATCCATTATCACAATGCAACTCCCATCATCCCCACCCAGAATCATCCTCATCCATTATCACAATGCAACTCCCATCATCCCCATCCAGAATCATCCTCATCCATTATCACAATGCAACTCACATCATCCCCATCCAGAATCATCCTCATCCATTATCACAATGCAACTCCCATCATCCCCATCCAGAATCATCCTCATCCATTATCACAATGCAACTCCCATCATCCCCACCCAGAATCATCCTCATCCTCATCCATTATCACAATGCAACTCCATCATCCCCACCCAGAATCATCCTCATCCATTATCACAATGCAACTCCATCATCCCCACCCAGAATCATCCTCATCCATTATCACAACGCAACTCCCATCATCCCCATCCAGAATCATCCTCATCCATTATCACAATGCAACTCCCATCATCCCCGCCCAGAATCATCCTCATCCATTATCACAATGCAACTCCCATCATCCCCGCCCAGAATCATCCTCATCCATTATCACAATGCAACTCCATCATCCCCACCCAGAATCATCCTCATCCATTATCACAATGCAACTCCATCATCCCCACCCAGAATCATCCTCATCCATTATCACAATGCAACTCCCATCATCCCCACCCAGAATCATCCTCATCCATTATCACAAAGCAACTCCATCATCCCCACCCAGAATCATCCTCATCCATTATCACAATGCAACTCCATCATCCCCACCCAGAATCATCCTCATCCATTATCACAATGCAACTCCCATCATCCCCGCCCAGAATCATCCTCATCCATTATCACAATGCAACTCCCATCATCCCCATCCCCACCCAGAATCATCCTCATCCATTATCACAATGCAACTCCCATCATCCCCACCCAGAATCATCCTCATCCATTATCACAATGCAACTCCCATCATCCCCACCCAGAATCATCCTCATCCATTATCACAATGCAACTCCCATCATCCCCATCCAGAATCATCCTCATCCATTATCACAATGCAACTCCCATCATCCCCATCCAGAATCATCCTCATCCATTATCACAATGCAACTCCCATCATCCCCACCCAGAATCATCCTCATCCATTATCACAATGCAACTCCCATCATCCCCACCCAGAATCATCCTCATCCATTATCACAATGCAACTCCATCATCCCCATCCAGAATCATCCTCACCCATTATCACAATGCAACTCCATCATCCCCACCCAGAATCATCCTCATCCATTATCACAATGCAACTCCATCATCCCCATCCATAATCATCCTCATCCATTATCACAATGCAACTCCATCATCCCCACCCAGAATCATCCTCATCCATTATCACAATGCAACTCCATCATCCCCACCCAGAATCATCCTCATCCATTATCACAATGAAACTCCGATCATCCCCATCCAGAATCATCCTCATCCATTATCACAATGCAACTCCCATCATCCCCATCCAGAATCATCCTCATCCATTATCACAATGCAACTCCATCATCCCCACCCAGAATCATCTTCATCCATTATCACAATGCAACTTCATCATCCTCATCCATTATCACAATGCAACTCCATCATCCCCACCCAGAATCATCCATTATCACAATGCAACTCCATCATCCCCACCCAGAATCATCCTCATCCATTATCACAATGCAACTCCATCATCCCCATCCAGAATCATCCTCATCCATTATCAAAATGCAACTCCATCATCCCCACCCAGAATCATCCTCATCGATTATCACAATGCAACTCCCATCATCCCCATCCAGAATCATCCTCATCCATTATCACAATGCAACTCCCATCATCCCTGCCCAGAATCATCCTCATCCATTATCACAATGCAACTCCCATCATTCCCGCCCAGAATCATCCTCATCCATTATCACAATGCAACTCCATCATCCCCACCCAGAATCATCCTCATCCATTATCACAATGCAACTCCATCATCCCCACCCAGAATCATCCTCATCCATTATCACAATGCAACTCCATCATCCCCACCCAGAATCATCCTCATCCATTATCACAAAGCAACTCCATCATCCCCACCCAGAATCATCCTCATCCATTATCACAATGCAACTCCATCATCCCCACCCAGAATCATCCTCATCCATTATCACAATGCAACTCCCATCATCCCCGCCCAGAATCATCCTCATCCATTATCACAATGCAACTCCCATCATCCCCATCCCCACCCAGAATCATCCTCATCCATTATCACAATGCAACTCCCATCATCCCCACCCAGAATCATCCTCATCCATTATCACAATGCAACTCCCATCATCCCCATCCAGAATCATCCTCATCCATTATCACAATGCAACTCACATCATCCCCATCCAGAATCATCCTCATCCATTATCACAATGCAACTCCCATCATCCCCATCCAGAATCATCCTCATCCATTATCACAATGCAACTCCCATCATCCCCACCCAGAATCATCCTCATCCTCATCCATTATCACAATGCAACTCCATCATCCCCACCCAGAATCATCCTCATCCATTATCACAATGCAACTCCATCATCCCCACCCAGAATCATCCTCATCCATTATCACAATGCAACTCCCATCATCCCCATCCAGAATCATCCTCATCCATTATCACAATGCAACTCCCATCATCCCCGCCCAGAATCATCCTCATCCATTATCACAATGCAACTCCCATCATCCCCGCCCAGAATCATCCTCATCCATTATCACAATGCAACTCCATCATCCCCACCCAGAATCATCCTCATCCATTATCACAATGCAACTCCATCATCCCCACCCAGAATCATCCTCATCCATTATCACAAAGCAACTCCATCATCCCCACCCAGAATCATCCTCATCCATTATCACAATGCAACTCCATCATCCCCACCCAGAATCATCCTCATCCATTATCACAATGCAACTCCCATCATCCCCGCCCAGAATCATCCTCATCCATTATCACAATGCAACTCCCATCATCCCCATCCCCACCCAGAATCATCCTCATCCATTATCACAATGCAACTCCCATCATCCCCACCCAGAATCATCCTCATCCATTATCACAATGCAACTCCCATCATCCCCACCCAGAATCATCCTCATCCATTATCACAATGCAACTCCCATCATCCCCATCCAGAATCATCCTCATCCATTATCACAATGCAACTCCCATCATCCCCATCCAGAATCATCTTCATCCATTATCACAATGCAACTCCCATCATCCCCACCCAGAATCATCCTCATCCATTATCACAATGCAACTCCCATCATCCCCACCCAGAATCATCCTCATCCATTATCACAATGCAACTCCATCATCCCCATCCAGAATCATCCTCATCCATTATCACAATGCAACTCCATCATCCCCACCCAGAATCATCCTCATCCATTATCACAATGCAACTCCATCATCCCCATCCATAATCATCCTCATCCATTATCACAATGCAACTCCATCATCCCCACCCAGAATCATCCTCATCCATTATCACAATGCAACTCCATCATCCCCACCCAGAATCATCCTCATCCATTATCACAATGAAACTCCGATCATCCCCATCCAGAATCATCCTCATCCATTATCACAATGCAACTCCCATCATCCCCATCCAGAATCATCCTCATCCATTATCACAATGCAACTCCATCATCCCCACCCAGAATCATCTTCATCCATTATCACAATGCAACTTCATCATCCTCATCCATTATCACAATGCAACTCCATCATCCCCATCCAGAATCATCCTCATCCATTATCACAATGCAACTCCATCATCCCCACCCAGAATCATCCTCATCCATTATCACAATGCAACTCCCATCATCCCCATCCAGAATCATCCTCATCCATTATCACAATGCAACTCCATCATCCCCACCCAGAATCATCCTCATCCATTATCACAATGCAACTCCATCATCCCCACCCAGAATCATCCTCATCCATTATCACAATGCAACTCCATCATCCCCACCCAGAATCATCCTCATCCATTATCACAATGCAACTCCATCATCCCCACCCAGAATCATCCTCATCCATTATCACAATGCAACTCCCATCATCCCCACCCAGAATCATCCTCATCCATTATCACAATGCAACTCCCATCATCCCCACCCATAATCATCCTCATCCATTATCACAATGCAACTCCATCATCCCCACCCAGAATCATCCTCATCCATTATCACAATGCAACTCCCATCATCCCCACCCAGAATCATCCTCATCCATTATCACAATGCAACTCCATCATCCCCACCCATAATCATCCTCATCCATTATCACAATGCAACTCCATCATCCCCACCCAGAATCATCCTCATCCATTATCACAATGCAACTCCATCATCCCCACCCAGAATCATCCTCATCCATTATCACAATGCAACTCCATCATCCCCACCCAGAATCATCCTCATCCATTATCACAATGCAACTCCCATCATCCCCATCCAGAATCATCCTCATCCATTATCACAATGCAACTCCATCATCCCCATCCAGAATCATCCTCATCCATTATCACAATGCAACTCCATCATCCCCACCCAGAATCATCCTCATCCATTATCACAATGCAACTCCATCATCCCCACCCAGAATCATCCTCATCCATTATCACAATGCAACTCCATCATCCTCATCCATTATCACAATGCAACTCCCATCATCCCCACCCCATCCAGAATCATCCTCATCCATTATCACAATGCAACTCCATCATCCCCACCCAGAATCATCCTCATCCATTATCACAATGCAACTCCATCATCCCCACCCAGAATCATCCTCATACATTATCACAATGCAACTCCCATCATCCCCACCCAGAATCATCCTCATCCATTATCACAATGCAACTCCATCATCCCCACCCAGAATCATCCTCATCCATTATCACAATGCAACTCCCATCATCCCCACCCAGAATCATCCCCATCCATTATCACAATGCAACTCCATCATCCCCACCCAGAATCATCTTCATCCATTATCACAATGCAACTCCATCATCCCCACCCAGAATCATCCTCATCCATTATCACAATGCAACTCCCATCATCCCCACCTAGAATCATCCTCATCCATTATCACAATGCAACTCCCATCATCCCCACCCAGAATCATCCTCATCCATTATCACAATGCAACTCCATCATCCCCACCCAGAATCATCCTCATCCATTATCACAATGCAACTCCATCATCCCCACCCAGAATCATCCTCATCCATTATCACAATGCAACTCCATCATCCCCACCCAGAATCATCCTCATCCATTATCACAATGCAACTCCCATCATTCCCATCCAGAATCATCCTCATCCATTATCACAATGCAACTCCATCATCCCCATCCAGAATCATCCTCATCCATTATCACAATGCAACTCCATCATCCCCACCCAGAATCATCCTCATCCATTATCACAATGCAACTCCATCATCCCCACCCAGAATCATCCTCATCCATTATCACAATGCAACTCCATCATCCTCATCCATTATCACAATGCAACTCCCATCATCCCCACCCCATCCAGAATCATCCTCATCCATTATCACAATGCAACTCCATCATCCCCACCCAGAATCATCCTCATCCATTATCACAATGCAACTCCATCATCCCCACCCAGAATCATCCTCATACATTATCACAATGCAACTCCCATCATCCCCACCCAGAATCATCCTCATCCATTATCACAATGCAACTCCATCATCCCCACCCAGAATCATCCTCATCCATTATCACAATGCAACTCCCATCATCCCCACCCAGAATCATCCCCATCCATTATCACAATGCAACTCCATCATCCCCACCCAGAATCATCTTCATCCATTATCACAATGCAACTCCATCATCCCCACCCAGAATCATCCTCATCCATTATCACAATGCAACTCCCATCATCCCCACCTAGAATCATCCTCATCCATTATCACAATGCAACTCCCATCATCCCCACCCAGAATCATCCTCATCCATTATCACAATGCAACTCCATCATCCCCACCCAGAATCATCTTCATCCATTATCACAATGCAACTCCATCATCCTCATCCATTATCACAATGCAACTCCCATCATCCCCATCCAGAATCATCCTCATCCATTATCACAATGCAACTCCCATCATCCCCATCCAGAATCATCCTCATCAATTATCACAATGCAACTCCATCATCCCCGCCCAGAATCATCCTCATCCATTATCACAATGCAACTCCCATCATCCCCATCCCCACCCAGAATCATCCTCATCCATTATCACAATGCAACTCCCATCATCCCCACCCAGAATCATCCTCATCCATTATCACAATGCAACTCCATCATCCCCATCCAGAATCATCCTCATCCATTATCACAATGCAACTCCATCATCCCCATCCAGAATCATCCTCATCCATTATCACAATGCAACTCCATCATCCTCATCCATTATCACAATGCAACTCCCATCATCCCCACCCCATCCAGAATCATCCTCATCCATTATCACAATGCAACTCCATCATCCCCACCCAGAATCATCCTCATCCATTATCACAATGCAACTCCATCATCCCCACCCAGAATCATCCTCATCCATTATCACAATGCAACTCCCATCATCCCCACCCAGAATCATCCCCATCCATTATCACAATGCAACTCCATCATCCCCACCCAGAATCATCTTCATCCATTATCACAATGCAACTCCATCATCCCCACCCAGAATCATCCTCATCCATTATCACAATGCAACTCCCATCATCCCCACCTAGAATCATCCTCATCCATTATCACAATGCAACTCCCATCATCCCCACCCAGAATCATCCTCATCCATTATCACAATGCAACTCCATCATCCCCACCCAGAATCATCCTCATCCATTATCACAATGCAACTCCATCATCCCCACCCAGAATCATCCTCATCCATTATCACAATGCAACTCCATCATCCCCACCCAGAATCATCCTCATCCATTATCACAATGCAACTCCCATCATCCCAATCCAGAATCATCCTCATCCATTATCACAATGCAACTCCATCATCCCCATCCAGAATCATCCTCATCCATTATCACAATGCAACTCCATCATCCCCACCCAGAATCATCCTCATCCATTATCACAATGCAACTCCATCATCCCCACCCAGAATCATCCTCATCCATTATCACAATGCAACTCCATCATCCTCATCCATTATCACAATGCAACTCCCATCATCCCCACCCCATCCAGAATCATCCTCATCCATTATCACAATGCAACTCCATCATCCCCACCCAGAATCATCCTCATCCATTATCACAATGCAACTCCATCATCCCCACCCAGAATCATCCTCATACATTATCACAATGCAACTCCCATCATCCCCACCCAGAATCATCCTCATCCATTATCACAATGCAACTCCATCATCCCCACCCAGAATCATCCTCATCCATTATCACAATGCAACTCCCATCATCCCCACCCAGAATCATCCCCATCCATTATCACAATGCAACTCCATCATCCCCACCCAGAATCATCTTCATCCATTATCACAATGCAACTCCATCATCCTCATCCATTATCACAATGCAACTCCCATCATCCCCATCCAGAATCATCCTCATCCATTATCACAATGCAACTCCCATCATCCCCATCCAGAATCATCCTCATCAATTATCACAATGCAACTCCATCATCCCTGCCCAGAATCATCCTCATCCATTATCACAATGCAACTCCCATCATCCCCATCCCCACCCAGAATCATCCTCATCCATTATCACAATGCAACTCCCATCATCCCCACCCAGAATCATCCTCATCCATTATCACAATGCAACTCCATCATCCCCATCCAGAATCATCCTCATCCATTATCACAATGCAACTCCATCATCCCCATCCAGAATCATCCTCATCCATTATCACAATGCAACTCCATCATCCCCACCCAGAATCATCCTCATCCATTATCACAATGCAACTCCATCATCCCCACCCAGAATCATCCTCATCCATTATCACAATGCAACTCCATCATCCCCATCCAGAATCATCCTCATCCATTATCACAATGCAACTCCATCATCCCCACCCAGAATCATCCTCATCCATTATCACAATGCAACTCCCATCATCCCCACCCAGAATCATCCTCATCCATTATCACAATGCAACTCCATCATCCCCACCCAGAATCATCCTCATCCATTATCACAATGCAACTCCATCATCCCCACCCAGAATCATCCTCATCCATTATCACAATGCAACTCCATCATCCCCACCCAGAATCATCCTCATCCATTATCACAATGCAACTCCATCATCCCCACCCAGAATCATCCTCATCCATTATCACAATGCAACTCCCATCATCCCCACCCAGAATCATCCTCATCCATTATCACAATGCAACTCCATCATCCCCATCCAGAATCATCCTCATCCATTATCACAATGCAACTCCATCATCCCCACCCAGAATCATCCTCATCCATTATCACAATGCAACTCCATCATCCCCACCCAGAATCATCCTCATCCATTATCACAATGCAACTCCCATCATCCCCACCCAGAATCATCCTCATCCATTATCACAATGCAACTCCCATCATCCCCACCCAGAATAATCCTCATCCATTATCACAATGCAACTCCATCATCCCCATCCAGAATCATCCTCATCCATTATCACAATGCAACTCCATCATCCCCACCCAGAATCATCCTCATCCATTATCACAATGCAACTCCCATCATCCCCACCCAGAATCATCCTCATCCATTATCACAATGCAACTCCATCATCCCCACCCAGAATCATCCTCATCCATTATCACAATGCAACTCCATCATCCCCACCCAGAATCATCCATTATCACAATGCAACTCCATCATCCCCACCCAGAATCATCCTCATCCATTATCACAATGCAACTCCATCATCCCCATCCAGAATCATCCTCATCCATTATCAAAATGCAACTCCATCATCCCCACCCAGAATCATCCTCATCGATTATCACAATGCAACTCCCATCATCCCCATCCAGAATCATCCTCATCCATTATCACAATGCAACTCCCATCATCCCTGCCCAGAATCATCCTCATCCATTATCACAATGCAACTCCCATCATTCCCGCCCAGAATCATCCTCATCCATTATCACAATGCAACTCCATCATCCCCACCCAGAATCATCCTCATCCATTATCACAATGCAACTCCATCATCCCCACCCAGAATCATCCTCATCCATTATCACAATGCAACTCCATCATCCCCACCCAGAATCATCCTCATCCATTATCACAAAGCAACTCCATCATCCCCACCCAGAATCATCCTCATCCATTATCACAATGCAACTCCATCATCCCCACCCAGAATCATCCTCATCCATTATCACAATGCAACTCCCATCATCCCCGCCCAGAATCATCCTCATCCATTATCACAATGCAACTCCCATCATCCCCATCCCCACCCAGAATCATCCTCATCCATTATCACAATGCAACTCCATCATCCCCACCCAGAATCATCCTCATCCATTATCACAATGCAACTCCCATCATCCCCACCCAGAATCATCCTCATCCATTATCACAATGCAACTCCCATCATCCCCATCCAGAATCATCCTCATCCATTATCACAATGCAACTCACATCATCCCCATCCAGAATCATCCTCATCCATTATCACAATGCAACTCCCATCATCCCCATCCAGAATCATCCTCATCCATTATCACAATGCAACTCCCATCATCCCCACCCAGAATCATCCTCATCCTCATCCATTATCACAATGCAACTCCATCATCCCCACCCAGAATCATCCTCATCCATTATCACAATGCAACTCCATCATCCCCACCCAGAATCATCCTCATCCATTATCACAACGCAACTCCCATCATCCCCATCCAGAATCATCCTCATCCATTATCACAATGCAACTCCCATCATCCCCGCCCAGAATCATCCTCATCCATTATCACAATGCAACTCCCATCATCCCCGCCCAGAATCATCCTCATCCATTATCACAATGCAACTCCATCATCCCCACCCAGAATCATCCTCATCCATTATCACAATGCAACTCCATCATCCCCACCCAGAATCATCCTCATCCATTATCACAATGCAACTCCCATCATCCCCACCCAGAATCATCCTCATCCATTATCACAATGCAACTCCATCATCCCCACCCAGAATCATCCTCATCCATTATCACAATGCAACTCCATCATCCCCACCCAGAATCATCCTCATCCATTATCACAATGCAACTCCCATCATCCCCGCCCAGAATCATCCTCATCCATTATCACAATGCAACTCCCATCATCCCCATCCCCACCCAGAATCATCCTCATCCATTATCACAATGCAACTCCCATCATCCCCACCCAGAATCATCCTCATCCATTATCACAATGCAACTCCCATCATCCCCACCCAGAATCATCCTCATCCATTATCACAATGCAACTCCCATCATCCCCATCCAGAATCATCCTCATCCATTATCACAATGCAACTCCCATCATCCCCATCCAGAATCATCCTCATCCATTATCACAATGCAACTCCCATCATCCCCACCCAGAATCATCCTCATCCATTATCACAATGCAACTCCCATCATCCCCACCCAGAATCATCCTCATCCATTATCACAATGCAACTCCATCATCCCCATCCAGAATCATCCTCACCCATTATCACAATGCAACTCCATCATCCCCACCCAGAATCATCCTCATCCATTATCACAATGCAACTCCATCATCCCCATCCATAATCATCCTCATCCATTATCACAATGCAACTCCATCATCCCCACCCAGAATCATCCTCATCCATTATCACAATGCAACTCCATCATCCCCACCCAGAATCATCCTCATCCATTATCACAATGAAACTCCGATCATCCCCATCCAGAATCATCCTCATCCATTATCACAATGCAACTCCCATCATCCCCATCCAGAATCATCCTCATCCATTATCACAATGCAACTCCATCATCCCCACCCAGAATCATCTTCATCCATTATCACAATGCAACTTCATCATCCTCGTCCATTATCACAATGCAACTCCATCATCCCCACCCAGAATCATCCATTATCACAATGCAACTCCATCATCCCCACCCAGAATCATCCTCATCCATTATCACAATGCAACTCCATCATCCCCATCCAGAATCATCCTCATCCATTATCAAAATGCAACTCCATCATCCCCACCCAGAATCATCCTCATCGATTATCACAATGCAACTCCCATCATCCCCATCCAGAATCATCCTCATCCATTATCACAATGCAACTCCCATCATCCCTGCCCAGAATCATCCTCATCCATTATCACAATGCAACTCCCATCATTCCCGCCCAGAATCATCCTCATCCATTATCACAATGCAACTCCATCATCCCCACCCAGAATCATCCTCATCCATTATCACAATGCAACTCCATCATCCCCACCCAGAATCATCCTCATCCATTATCACAATGCAACTCCATCATCCCCACCCAGAATCATCCTCATCCATTATCACAAAGCAACTCCATCATCCCCACCCAGAATCATCCTCATCCATTATCACAATGCAACTCCATCATCCCCACCCAGAATCATCCTCATCCATTATCACAATGCAACTCCCATCATCCCCGCCCAGAATCATCCTCATCCATTATCACAATGCAACTCCCATCATCCCCATCCCCACCCAGAATCATCCTCATCTATTATCACAATGCAACTCCCATCATCCCCACCCAGAATCATCCTCATCCATTATCACAATGCAACTCCCATCATCCCCATCCAGAATCATCCTCATCCATTATCACAATGCAACTCACATCATCCCCATCCAGAATCATCCTCATCCATTATCACAATGCAACTCCCATCATCCCCATCCAGAATCATCCTCATCCATTATCACAATGCAACTCCCATCATCCCCACCCAGAATCATCCTCATCCTCATCCATTATCACAATGCAACTCCATCATCCCCACCCAGAATCATCCTCATCCATTATCACAATGCAACTCCATCATCCCCACCCAGAATCATCCTCATCCATTATCACAATGCAACTCCCATCATCCCCATCCAGAATCATCCTCATCCATTATCACAATGCAACTCCCATCATCCCCGCCCAGAATCATCCTCATCCATTATCACAATGCAACTCCCATCATCCCCGCCCAGAATCATCCTCATCCATTATCACAATGCAACTCCATCAACCCCACCCAGAATCATCCTCATCCATTATCACAATGCAACTCCATCATCCCCACCCAGAATCATCCTCATCCATTATCACAATGCAACTCCATCATCCCCACCCAGAATCATCCTCATCCATTATCACAAAGCAACTCCATCATCCCCACCCAGAATCATCCTCATCCATTATCACAATGCAACTCCATCATCCCCACCCAGAATCATCCTCATCCATTATCACAATGCAACTCCCATCATCCCCGCCCAGAATCATCCTCATCCATTATCACAATGCAACTCCCATCATCCCCATCCCCACCCAGAATCATCCTCATCCATTATCACAATGCAACTCCCATCATCCCCACCCAGAATCATCCTCATCCATTATCACAATGCAACTCCCATCATCCCCACCCAGAATCATCCTCATCCATTATCACAATGCAACTCCCATCATCCCCATCCAGAATCATCCTCATCCATTATCACAATGCAACTCCCATCATCCCCATCCAGAATCATCTTCATCCATTATCACAATGCAACTCCCATCATCCCCACCCAGAATCATCCTCATCCATTATCACAATGCAACTCCCATCATCCCCACCCAGAATCATCCTCATCCATTATCACAATGCAACTCCATCATCCCCATCCAGAATCATCCTCATCCATTATCACAATGCAACTCCATCATCCCCACCCAGAATCATCCTCATCCATTATCACAATGCAACTCCATCATCCCCATCCATAATCATCCTCATCCATTATCACAATGCAACTCCATCATCCCCACCCAGAATCATCCTCATCCATTATCACAATGCAACTCCATCATCCCCACCCAGAATCATCCTCATCCATTATCACAATGAAACTCCGATCATCCCCATCCAGAATCATCCTCATCCATTATCACAATGCAACTCCCATCATCCCCATCCAGAATCATCCTCATCCATTATCACAATGCAACTCCATCATCCCCACCCAGAATCATCTTCATCCATTATCACAATGCAACTTCATCATCCTCATCCATTATCACAATGCAACTCCATCATCCCCATCCAGAATCATCCTCATCCATTATCACAATGCAACTCCATCATCCCCACCCAGAATCATCCTCATCCATTATCACAATGCAACTCCCATCATCCCCATCCAGAATCATCCTCATCCATTATCACAATGCAACTCCATCATCCCCACCCAGAATCATCCTCATCCATTATCACAATGCAACTCCATCATCCCCACCCAGAATCATCCTCATCCATTATCACAATGCAACTCCATCATCCCCACCCAGAATCATCCTCATCCATTATCACAATGCAACTCCATCATCCCCACCCAGAATCATCCTCATCCATTATCACAATGCAACTCCCATCATCCCCACCCAGAATCATCCTCATCCATTATCACAATGCAACTCCCATCATCCCCACCCATAGTCATCCTCATCCATTATCACAATGCAACTCCATCATCCCCACCCAGAATCATCCTCATCCATTATCACAATGCAACTCCCATCATCCCCAACCAGAATCATCCTCATCCATTATCACAATGCAACTCCATCATCCCCACCCATAATCATCCTCATCCATTATCACAATGCAACTCCATCATCCCCACCCAGAATCATCCTCATCCATTATCACAATGCAACTCCATCATCCCCACCCAGAATCATCCTCATCCATTATCACAATGCAACTCCATCATCCCCACCCAGAATCATCCTCATCCATTATCACAATGCAACTCCCATCATCCCCATCCAGAATCATCCTCATCCATTATCACAATGCAACTCCATCATCCCCATCCAGAATCATCCTCATCCATTATCACAATGCAACTCCATCATCCCCACCCAGAATCATCCTCATCCATTATCACAATGCAACTCCATCATCCCCACCCAGAATCATCCTCATCCATTATCACAATGCAACTCCATCATCCTCATCCATTATCACAATGCAACTCCCATCATCCCCACCCCATCCAGAATCATCCTCATCCATTATCACAATGCAACTCCATCATCCCCACCCAGAATCATCCTCATCCATTATCACAATGCAACTCCATCATCCCCACCCAGAATCATCCTCATACATTATCACAATGCAACTCCCATCATCCCCACCCAGAATCATCCTCATCCATTATCACAATGCAACTCCATCATCCCCACCCAGAATCATCCTCATCCATTATCACAATGCAACTCCCATCATCCCCACCCAGAATCATCCCCATCCATTATCACAATGCAACTCCATCATCCCCACCCAGAATCATCTTCATCCATTATCACAATGCAACTCCATCATCCCCACCCAGAATCATCCTCATCCATTATCACAATGCAACTCCCATCATCCCCACCTAGAATCATCCTCATCCATTATCACAATGCAACTTCCATCATCCCCACCCAGAATCATCCTCATCCATTATCACAATGCAACTCCATCATCCCCACCCAGAATCATCCTCATCCATTATCACAATGCAACTCCATCATCCCCACCCAGAATCATCCTCATCCATTATCACAATGCAACTCCATCATCCCCACCCAGAATCATCCTCATCCATTATCACAATGCAACTCCCATCATCCCCATCCAGAATCATCCTCATCCATTATCACAATGCAACTCCATCATCCCCATCCAGAATCATCCTCATCCATTATCACAATGCAACTCCATCATCCCCACCCAGAATCATCCTCATCCATTATCACAATGCAACTCCATCATCCCCACCCAGAATCATCCTCATCCATTATCACAATGCAACTCCATCATCCTCATCCATTATCACAATGCAACTCCCATCATCCCCACCCCATCCAGAATCATCCTCATCCATTATCACAATGCAACTCCATCATCCCCACCCAGAATCATCCTCATCCATTATCACAATGCAACTCCATCATCCCCACCCAGAATCATCCTCATACATTATCACAATGCAACTCCCATCATCCCCACCCAGAATCATCCTCATCCATTATCACAATGCAACTCCATCATCCCCACCCAGAATCATCCTCATCCATTATCACAATGCAAC
Source organism: Pelophylax lessonae (assembly GCF_965119305.1). Lineage (NCBI taxonomy): Eukaryota > Metazoa > Chordata > Amphibia > Anura > Ranidae > Pelophylax > Pelophylax lessonae. The sequence continues at coordinate 29,966 of NW_028119553.1, read as the reverse complement.
TCCCATCATCCCCACCCAGAATCATCCCCATCCATTATCACAATGCAACTCCATCATCCCCACCCAGAATCATCTTCATCCATTATCACAATGCAACTCCATCATCCCCACCCAGAATCATCCTCATCCATTATCACAATGCAACTCCCATCATCCCCACCTAGAATCATCCTCATCCATTATCACAATGCAACTCCCATCATCCCCACCCAGAATCATCCTCATCCATTATCACAATGAAACTCCATCATCCCCACCCAGAATCATCTTCATCCATTATCACAATGCAACTCCATCATCCTCATCCATTATCACAATGCAACTCCCATCATCCCCATCCAGAATCATCCTCATCCATTATCACAATGCAACTCCCATCATCCCCATCCAGAATCATCCTCATCAATTATCACAATGCAACTCCATCATCCCCGCCCAGAATCATCCTCATCCATTATCACAATGCAACTCCCATCATCCCCATCCCCACCCAGAATCATCCTCATCCATTATCACAATGCAACTCCCATCATCCCCACCCAGAATCATCCTCATCCATTATCACAATGCAACTCCATCATCCCCATCCAGAATCATCCTCATCCATTATCACAATGCAACTCCATCATCCCCATCCAGAATCATCCTCATCCATTATCACAATGCAACTCCATCATCCTCATCCATTATCACAATGCAACTCCCATCATCCCCACCCCATCCAGAATCATCCTCATCCATTATCACAATGCAACTCCATCATCCCCACCCAGAATCATCCTCATCCATTATCACAATGCAACTCCATCATCCCCACCCAGAATCATCCTCATCCATTATCACAATGCAACTCCCATCATCCCCACCCAGAATCATCCCCATCCATTATCACAATGCAACTCCATCATCCCCACCCAGAATCATCTTCATCCATTATCACAATGCAACTCCATCATCCCCACCCAGAATCATCCTCATCCATTATCACAATGCAACTCCCATCATCCCCACCTAGAATCATCCTCATCCATTATCACAATGCAACTCCCATCATCCCCACCCAGAATCATCCTCATCCATTATCACAATGCAACTCCATCATCCCCACCCAGAATCATCCTCATCCATTATCACAATGCAACTCCATCATCCCCACCCAGAATCATCCTCATCCATTATCACAATGCAACTCCATCATCCCCACCCAGAATCATCCTCATCCATTATCACAATGCAACTCCCATCATCCCAATCCAGAATCATCCTCATCCATTATCACAATGCAACTCCATCATCCCCATCCAGAATCATCCTCATCCATTATCACAATGCAACTCCATCATCCCCACCCAGAATCATCCTCATCCATTATCACAATGCAACTCCATCATCCCCACCCAGAATCATCCTCATCCATTATCACAATGCAACTCCATCATCCTCATCCATTATCACAATGCAACTCCCATCATCCCCACCCCATCCAGAATCATCCTCATCCATTATCACAATGCAACTCCATCATCCCCACCCAGAATCATCCTCATCCATTATCACAATGCAACTCCATCATCCCCACCCAGAATCATCCTCATACATTATCACAATGCAACTCCCATCATCCCCACCCAGAATCATCCTCATCCATTATCACAATGCAACTCCATCATCCCCACCCAGAATCATCCTCATCCATTATCACAATGCAACTCCCATCATCCCCACCCAGAATCATCCCCATCCATTATCACAATGCAACTCCATCATCCCCACCCAGAATCATCTTCATCCATTATCACAATGCAACTCCATCATCCTCATCCATTATCACAATGCAACTCCCATCATCCCCATCCAGAATCATCCTCATCCATTATCACAATGCAACTCCCATCATCCCCATACAGAATCATCCTCATCAATTATCACAATGCAACTCCATCATCCCTGCCCAGAATCATCCTCATCCATTATCACAATGCAACTCCCATCATCCCCATCCCCACCCAGAATCATCCTCATCCATTATCACAATGCAACTCCCATCATCCCCACCCAGAATCATCCTCATCCATTATCACAATGCAACTCCATCATCCCCATCCAGAATCATCCTCATCCATTATCACAATGCAACTCCATCATCCCCATCCAGAATCATCCTCATCCATTATCACAATGCAACTCCATCATCCCCACCCAGAATCATCCTCATCCATTATCACAATGCAACTCCATCATCCCCACCCAGAATCATCCTCATCCATTATCACAATGCAACTCCATCATCCCCATCCAGAATCATCCTCATCCATTATCACAATGCAACTCCATCATCCCCACCCAGAATCATCCTCATCCATTATCACAATGCAACTCCCATCATCCCCACCCAGAATCATCCTCATCCATTATCACAATGCAACTCCATCATCCCCACCCAGAATCATCCTCATCCATTATCACAATGCAACTCCCATCATCCCCACCCAGAATCATCCTCATCCATTATCACAATGCAACTCCATCATCCCCATCCAGAATCATCCTCATCCATTATCACATTGCAACTCCATCATCCCCACCCAGAATCATCCTCATCCATTATCACAATGCAACTCCATCATCCCCACCCAGAATCATCCTCATCCATTATCACAATGCAACTCCCATCATCCCCACCCAGAATCATCCTCATCCATTATCACAATGCAACTCCCATCATCCCCACCCAGAATAATCCTCATCCATTATCACAATGCAACTCCATCATCCCCATCCAGAATCATCCTCATCCATTATCACAATGCAACTCCATCATCCCCACCCAGAATCATCCTCATCCATTATCACAATGCAACTCCCATCATCCCCACCCAGAATCATCCTCATCCATTATCACAATGCAACTCCATCATCCCCACCCAGAATCATCCTCATCCATTATCACAATGCAACTCCATCATCCCCACCCAGAATCATCCATTATCACAATGCAACTCCATCATCCCCACCCAGAATCATCCTCATCCATTATCACAATGCAACTCCATCATCCCCATCCAGAATCATCCTCATCCATTATCAAAATGCAACTCCATCATCCCCACCCAGAATCATCCTCATCGATTATCACAATGCAACTCCCATCATCCCCATCCAGAATCATCCTCATCCATTATCACAATGCAACTCCCATCATCCCTGCCCAGAATCATCCTCATCCATTATCACAATGCAACTCCCATCATTCCCGCCCAGAATCATCCTCATCCATTATCACAATGCAACTCCATCATCCCCACCCAGAATCATCCTCATCCATTATCACAATGCAACTCCATCATCCCCACCCAGAATCATCCTCATCCATTATCACAATGCAACTCCATCATCCCCACCCAGAATCATCCTCATCCATTATCACAAAGCAACTCCATCATCCCCACCCAGAATCATCCTCATCCATTATCACAATGCAACTCCATCATCCCCACCCAGAATCATCCTCATCCATTATCACAATGCAACTCCCATCATCCCCGCCCAGAATCATCCTCATCCATTATCACAATGCAACTCCCATCATCCCCATCCCCACCCAGAATCATCCTCATCCATTATCACAATGCAACTCCCATCATCCCCACCCAGAATCATCCTCATCCATTATCACAATGCAACTCCCATCATCCCCATCCAGAATCATCCTCATCCATTATCACAATGCAACTCACATCATCCCCATCCAGAATCATCCTCATCCATTATCACAATGCAACTCCCATCATCCCCACCCAGAATCATCCTCATCCTCATCCATTATCACAATGCAACTCCATCATCCCCACCCAGAATCATCCTCATCCATTATCACAATGCAACTCCATCATCCCCACCCAGAATCATCCTCATCCATTATCACAATGCAACTCCCATCATCCCCATCCAGAATCATCCTCATCCATTATCACAATGCAACTCCCATCATCCCCGCCCAGAATCATCCTCATCCATTATCACAATGCAACTCCATCATCCCCACCCAGAATCATCCTCATCCATTATCACAATGCAACTCACATCATCCCCATCCAGAATCATCCTCATCCATTATCACAATGCAACTCCCATCATCCCCACCCAGAATCATCCTCATCCATTATCACAATGCAACTCCCATCATCCCCATCCAGAATCATCCTCATCCATTATCACAATGCAACTCACATCATCCCCATCCAGAATCATCCTCATCCATTATCACAATGCAACTCCCATCATCCCCACCCAGAATCATCCTCATCCTCATCCATTATCACAATGCAACTCCATCATCCCCACCCAGAATCATCCTCATCCATTATCACAATGCAACTCCATCATCCCCACCCAGAATCATCCTCATCCATTATCACAATGCAACTCCCATCATCCCCATCCAGAATCATCCTCATCCATTATCACAATGCAACTCCCATCATCCCCGCCCAGAATCATCCTCATCCATTATCACAATGCAACTCCATCATCCCCGCCCAGAATCATCCTCATCCATTATCACAATGCAACTCCATCATCCCCACCCAGAATCATCCTCATCCATTATCACAATGCAACTCCATCATCCCCACCCAGAATCATCCTCATCCATTATCACAATGCAACTCCCATCATCCCCACCCAGAATCATCCTCATCCATTATCACAAAGCAACTCCATCATCCCCACCCAGAATCATCCTCATCCATTATCACAATGCAACTCCATCATCCCCACCCAGAATCATCCTCATCCATTATCACAATGCAACTCCCATCATCCCCGCCCAGAATCATCCTCATCCATTATCACAATGCAACTCCCATCATCCCCATCCCCACCCAGAATCATCCTCATCCATTATCACAATGCAACTCCCATCATCCCCACCCAGAATCATCCTCATCCATTATCACAATGCAACTCCCATCATCCCCACCCAGAATCATCCTCATCCATTATCACAATGCAACTCCCATCATCCCCATCCAGAATCATCCTCATCCATTATCACAATGCAACTCCCATCATCCCCATCCAGAATCATCCTCATCCATTATCACAATGCAACTCCCATCATCCCCACCCAGAATCATCCTCATCCACTATCACAATGCAACTCCCATCATCCCCACCCAGAATCATCCTCATCCATTATCACAATGCGACTCCATCATCCCCATCCAGAATCATCCTCACCCATTATCACAATGCAACTCCATCATCCCCACCCAGAATCATCCTCATCCATTATCACATTGCAACTCCATCATCCCCATCCATAATCATCCTCATCCATTATCACAATGCAACTCCATCATCCCCACCCAGAATCATCCTCATCCATTATCACAATGCAACTCCATCATCCCCACCCAGAATCATCCTCATCCATTATCACAATGAAACTCCGATCATCCCCATCCAGAATCATCCTCATCCATTATCACAATGCAACTCCCATCATCCCCATCCAGAATCATCCTCATCCATTATCACAATGCAACTCCATCATCCCCACCCAGAATCATCTTCATCCATTATCACAATGCAACTTCATCATCCTCATCCATTATCACAATGCAACTCCATCATCCCCACCCAGAATCATCCATTATCACAATGCAACTCCATCATCCCCACCCAGAATCATCCTCATCCATTATCACAATGCAACTCCATCATCCCCATCCAGAATCATCCTCATCCATTATCAAAATGCAACTCCATCATCCCCACCCAGAATCATCCTCATCGATTATCACAATGCAACTCCCATCATCCCCATCCAGAATCATCCTCATCCATTATCACAATGCAACTCCCATCATCCCTGCCCAGAATCATCCTCATCCATTATCACAATGCAACTCCCATCATTCCCGCCCAGAATCATCCTCATCCATTATCACAATGCAACTCCATCATCCCCACCCAGAATCATCCTCATCCATTATCACAATGCAACTCCATCATCCCCACCCAGAATCATCCTCATCCATTATCACAATGCAACTCCATCATCCCCACCCAGAATCATCCTCATCCATTATCACAAAGCAACTCCATCATCCCCACCCAGAATCATCCTCATCCATTATCACAATGCAACTCCATCATCCCCACCCAGAATCATCCTCATCCATTATCACAATGCAACTCCCATCATCCCCGCCCAGAATCATCCTCATCCATTATCACAATGCAACTCCCATCATCCCCATCCCCACCCAGAATCATCCTCATCCATTATCACAATGCAACTCCCATCATCCCCACCCAGAATCATCCTCATCCATTATCACAATGCAACTCCCATCATCCCCATCCAGAATCATCCTCATCCATTATCACAATGCAACTCACATCATCCCCATCCAGAATCATCCTCATCCATTATCACAATGCAACTCCCATCATCCCCATCCAGAATCATCCTCATCCATTATCACAATGCAACTCCCATCATCCCCACCCAGAATCATCCTCATCCTCATCCATTATCACAATGCAACTCCATCATCCCCACCCAGAATCATCCTCATCCATTATCACAATGCAACTCCATCATCCCCACCCAGAATCATCCTCATCCATTATCACAATGCAACTCCCATCATCCCCATCCAGAATCATCCTCATCCATTATCACAATGCAACTCCCATCATCCCCGCCCAGAATCATCCTCATCCATTATCACAATGCAACTCCCATCATCCCCGCCCAGAATCATCCTCATCCATTATCACAATGCAACTCCATCATCCCCACCCAGAATCATCCTCATCCATTATCACAATGCAACTCCATCATCCCCACCCAGAATCATCCTCATCCATTATCACAATGCAACTCCATCATCCCCACCCAGAATCATCCTCATCCATTATCACAAAGCAACTCCATCATCCCCACCCAGAATCATCCTCATCCATTATCACAATGCAACTCCATCATCCCCACCCAGAATCATCCTCATCCATTATCACAATGCAACTCCCATCATCCCCGCCCAGAATCATCCTCATCCATTATCACAATGCAACTCCCATCATCCCCATCCCCACCCAGAATCATCCTCATCCATTATCACAATGCAACTCCCATCATCCCCACCCAGAATCATCCTCATCCATTATCACAATGCAACTCCCATCATCCCCATCCAGAATCATCCTCATCCATTATCACAATGCAACTCCCATCATCCCCATCCAGAATCATCCTCATCCATTATCACAATGCAACTCCCATCATCCCCACCCAGAATCATCCTCATCCATTATCACAATGCAACTCCCATCATCCCCACCCAGAATCATCCTCATCCATTATCACAATGCAACTCCATCATCCCCATCCAGAATCATCCTCATCCATTATCACAATGCAACTCCATCATCCCCACCCAGAATCATCCTCATCCATTATCACAATGCAACTCCATCATCCCCATCCATAATCATCCTCATCCATTATCACAATGCAACTCCATCATCCCCACCCAGAATCATCCTCATCCATTATCACAATGCAACTCCATCATCCCCACCCAGAATCATCCTCATCCATTATCACAATGAAACTCCGATCATCCCCATCCAGAATCATCCTCATCCATTATCACAATGCAACTCCCATCATCCCCATCCAGAATCATCCTCATCCATTATCACAATGCAACTCCATCATCCCCACCCAGAATCATCTTCATCCATTATCACAATGCAACTTCATCATCCTCATCCATTATCACAATGCAACTCCATCATCCCCATCCAGAATCATCCTCATCCATTATCACAATGCAACTCCATCATCCCCACCCAGAATCATCCTCATCCATTATCACAATGCAACTCCCATCATCCCCATCCAGAATCATCCTCATCCATTATCACAATGCAACTCCATCATCCCCACCCAGAATCATCCTCATCCATTATCACAATGCAACTCCATCATCCCCACCCAGAATCATCCTCATCCATTATCACAATGCAACTCCATCATCCCCACCCAGAATCATCCTCATCCATTATCACAATGCAACTCCATCATCCCCACCCAGAATCATCCTCATCCATTATCACAATGCAACTCCCATCATCCCCATCCAGAATCATCCTCATCCATTATCACAATGTATCCCCATCATCCCCACCCAGAATCATCCTCATCCATTATCACAATGCAACTCCATCATCCCCACCCAGAATCATCCTCATCCATTATCACAATGCAACTCCATCATCCCCACCCAGAATCATCCTCATCCATTATCACAATGCCACTCCATCATCCCCACCCAGAATCATCCTCATCCATTATCACAATGCAACTCCATCATCCCCACCCAGAATCATCCTCATCCATTATCACAATGCAACTCCCATCATCCCCACCCAGAATGATCCTCATCCATTATCACAACGCAACTCCATCATCCCCACCCCCACCCAGAATCATCCTCATCCATTATCACAATGCAACTCCCATCATCCCCATCCCCACCCAGAATCATCCTCATCCATTATCACAATGCAACTCCCATCATCCCCACCCAGAATCATCCTCATCCATTATCACAATGCAACTCCCATCATCCCCACCCAGAATCATCCTCATCCATTATCACAATGCAACTCCATCATCCCCACCCAGAATCATCCTCATCCATTATCACAATGCAACTCCCATCATCCCCACCCAGAATCATCCTCATCCATTATCACAATGCAACTCCATCATCCCCACCCAGAAACATCCTCATCCATTATCACAATGCAACTCCCATCATCCCCATCCCTACCCAGGCCAGATTCCTCCATCCCTCTCCACAATGTATCCCCATCCCTGTCCACAATGTATCCCCATCCCCACCCGGATTTATCCATCCCTGTCCACAATGTATCCCCATCCCCACCCGGATTTATCCATCCCTGTCCACAATGTTTCCCCATCCCTGTCCACAATGTATCCCCACCCCTGTCCACAATGTATCCCCATCCCCACCCGGATTTATCCATCCCTGTCCACAATGTATCCCCACCCCTGTCCACAATGTATCCCCATCCCCACCTGGATTTATCCATCCCTATCCACAATGTATCCCCATCCCTGTCTACAATGTATCCCCACCCCCACCCGGATTTATCCATCCCTGTCCACAATGTATCCCCATCCCTGTCCACAATGTATCCCCATCCCCACCCGTATTTATCCATCCCTGTCCACAATGTATCCCCATCCCTGTCCACAATGTATCCCCATCCCCACCCGGATTTATCCATCCCTGTCCACAATGTATCCCCATCCCCACCCGGATTTTTCCATCCCTGTCCACAATGTATCCCCATCCCTGTCCACAATGTATCCCCATCCCCACCCGGATTTTTCCATCCCTGTCCACAATGTATCCCCATCCCTGTCCACAATATATCCCCATCCCCACTCAGATTTATCCTTCCCTGTCCACAATGTATCCCCATCCCCACCCGGATTTATCCATCCCTGTCCACAATGTATCCTCATCCCCACCCGGATTTATCCATCCCTGTCCACAATGTATCCCCATCCCCACCCAGATTTATCCATCCCTGTCCACAATGTATCCTCATCCCCACCCGGATTTATCCATCCCTGTCCACAATGTATCCCCATCCCTGTCCACAATGTATCCCCATCCCCACCCGGATTTATCCATCCCTGTCCACAATGTATCCCCATCCACACCCGGATTTATCCATCCCTGTCCACAATGTATCCCCATCCACACCCGGATTTATCCATCTCTGTCCACAATGTATCCCCATCCCCACCCGGATTTATCCATCCCTGTCCACAATGTATCCCCCATCCCCACCCGGATTTACCTACCCTGTCCACAATGTATCCCCATCCCTGTCCACAATGTATCCCCATCCCTGTCCACAATGTATCCCCATCCCTGTCCACAATGTATCCCCATCCCCACCCGGATTTTACTACCCTGTCCACAATGTATCCCCATCCCTGTCCACAATGTATCCCCACCCCTGTCCACAATGTATCCCCACCCCTGTCCACAATGTATCCCCATCCCTGTCCACAATGTATCCCCATCCCTGTCCACAATGTATCCCCATCCCTGTCCACAATGTATCCCCATCCCTGTCCACAATGTATCCCCACCCCTGTCCACAATGTATCCCCATCCCTGTCCACAATGTATCCCCATCCCTGTCCACAATGTATCCCTATCCCCACCCGGATTTATCCATCCCTGTCCACAATGTATCCCCATCCCCACCCGGATTTATCTATCCCTGTCCACAATGTATCCCCATCCCTGTCCACAATGTATCCCCATCCCTGTCCACAATGTATCCCCACCACTGTCCACCATGTATCCCCATCCCTGTCCACAATGTATCCCCATCCCCACCCGGATTTATCCATCCCTGTCCACAATGTATCCCCATCCCTGTCCACAATGTATCCCCATCCCTGTCCACAATGTATCCCTATCCCTGTCCACAATGTATCCCCATCCCTGTCCACAATGTATCCCCATCCCCACCCGGATTTATCCATCCCTGTCCACAATATATCCCCATCCCCACCGGATTTATCCATCCCTGTCCACAATGTATCCCCATCCCCACCCGGATTTTTCCATCCCTGTACACAATGTATCCCCATCCCCACCCGGATTTTTCCATCCCTGTCCACAATGTATCCCCATCCCTGTCCACAATGTATCCCCATCCCTGTCCACAATGTATCCCCATCCCCACCCGGATTTATCCATCCCTGTCCACAATGTAACCCCATCCCCACCCGGATTTATCCATCCCTTTCCACAATGTATCCCCATCCCCACCCGGATTTATCCATCCCTGTCCACAATGTATCCCCATCCCCACCCGGATTTATCCATCCCTGTCCACAATGTATCCCCATCCACACCCGGATTTATCCATCTTTGTCCACAATGTATCCCCATCCCCACCCGGATTTATCCATCCCTGTCCACAATGTATCCCCCATCCTCACCCGGATTTACCTACCCTGTCCACAATGTATCCCCATCCCTGTCCACAATGTATCCCCATCCCTGTCCACAATGTTTCCCCATCCCTGTCCACAATGTATCCCCATCCCTGTCCACAATGTATCCCCATCCCTGTCCACAATGTATCCCCATCCCCACCCGGATTTAACTACCCTGTCCACAATGTATCCCCATCCCTGTCCACAATGTATCCCCATCCCCACCCGGATTTATCCATCCCTTTCCACAATGTATCCCCATCCCCACCCGGATTTATCCATCCCTGTCCACAATGTATCCTCATCCCCACCCGGATTTATCCATCCCTGTCCACAATGTATCCCCATCCCCACCCAGATTTATCCATCCCTGTCCACAATGTATCCTCATCCCCACCCGGATTTATCCATCCCTGTCCACAATGTATCCCCATCCCTGTCCACAATGTATCCCCATCCCCACCCGGATTTATCCATCCCTGTCCACAATGTATCCCCATCCACACCCGGATTTATCCATCCCTGTCCACAATGTATCCCCATCCACACCCGGATTTATCCATCTCTGTCCACAATGTATCCCCATCCCCACCCGGATTTATCCATCCCTGTCCACAATGTATCCCCCATCCCCACCCGGATTTACCTACCCTGTCCACAATGTATCCCCATCCCTGTCCACAATGTATCCCCATCCCTGTCCACAATGTATCCCCATCCCTGTCCACAATGTATCCCCATCCCCACCCGGATTTTACTACCCTGTCCACAATGTATCCCCATCCCTGTCCACAATGTATCCCCACCCCTGTCCACAATGTATCCCCACCCCTGTCCACAATGTATCCCCATCCCTGTCCACAATGTATCCCCATCCCTGTCCACAATGTATCCCCATCCCTGTCCACAATGTATCCCCATCCCTGTCCACAATGTATCCCCACCCCTGTCTACAATGTATCCCCACCCCTGTCCACAATGTATCCCCATCCTTGTCCACAATGTATCCCCATCCCTGTCCACAATGTATCCCCACCCCTGTCCACAATGTATCCCCATCCCTGTCCACAATGTATCCCCATCCCTGTCCACAATGTATCCCCATCCCCACCCGTATTTATCCATCCCTGTCCACAATGTATCCCCATCCCTGTCCACAATGTATCCCCATCCCCACCCGGATTTATCCATCCCTGTCCACAATGTATCCCCATCCCCACCCGGATTTTTCCATCCCTGTCCACAATGTATCCCCATCCCTGTCCACAATGTATCCCCATCCCCACCCGGATTTTTCCATCCCTGTCCACAATGTATCCCCATCCCTGTCCACAATATATCCCCATCCCCACTCAGATTTATCCTTCCCTGTCCACAATGTATCCCCATCCCCACCCGGATTTATCCATCCCTGTCCACAATGTATCCTCATCCCCACCCGGATTTATCCATCCCTGTCCACAATGTATCCCCATCCCCACCCAGATTTATCCATCCCTGTCCACAATGTATCCTCATCCCCACCCGGATTTATCCATCCCTGTCCACAATGTATCCCCATCCCTGTCCACAATGTATCCCCATCCCCACCCGGATTTATCCATCCCTGTCCACAATGTATCCCCATCCACACCCGGATTTATCCATCCCTGTCCACAATGTATCCCCATCCACACCCGGATTTATCCATCTCTGTCCACAATGTATCCCCATCCCCACCCGGATTTATCCATCCCTGTCCACAATGTATCCCCCATCCCCACCCGGATTTACCTACCCTGTCCACAATGTATCCCCATCCCTGTCCACAATGTATCCCCATCCCTGTCCACAATGTATCCCCATCCCTGTCCACAATGTATCCCCATCCCCACCCGGATTTTACTACCCTGTCCACAATGTATCCCCATCCCTGTCCACAATGTATCCCCACCCCTGTCCACAATGTATCCCCACCCCTGTCCACAATGTATCCCCATCCCTGTCCACAATGTATCCCCATCCCTGTCCACAATGTATCCCCATCCCTGTCCACAATGTATCCCCATCCCTGTCCACAATGTATCCCCACCCCTGTCCACAATGTATCCCCATCCCTGTCCACAATGTATCCCCATCCCTGTCCACAATGTATCCCTATCCCCACCCGGATTTATCCATCCCTGTCCACAATGTATCCCCATCCCCACCCGGATTTATCTATCCCTGTCCACAATGTATCCCCATCCCTGTCCACAATGTATCCCCATCCCTGTCCACAATGTATCCCCACCACTGTCCACCATGTATCCCCATCCCTGTCCACAATGTATCCCCATCCCCACCCGGATTTATCCATCCCTGTCCACAATGTATCCCCATCCCTGTCCACAATGTATCCCCATCCCTGTCCACAATGTATCCCCATCCCTGTCCACAATGTATCCCCATCCCCACCCGGATTTATCCATCCCTGTCCACAATATATCCCCATCCCCACCGGATTTATCCATCCCTGTCCACAATGTATCCCCATCCCCACCCGGATTTTTCCATCCCTGTACACAATGTATCCCCATCCCCACCCGGATTTTTCCATCCCTGTCCACAATGTATCCCCATCCCTGTCCACAATGTATCCCCATCCCTGTCCACAATGTATCCCCATCCCCACCCGGATTTATCCATCCCTGTCCACAATGTAACCCCATCCCCACCCGGATTTATCCATCCCTTTCCACAATGTATCCCCATCCCCACCCGGATTTATCCATCCCTGTCCACAATGTATCCCCATCCCCACCCGGATTTATCCATCCCTGTCCACAATGTATCCCCATCCACACCCGGATTTATCCATCTTTGTCCACAATGTATCCCCATCCCCACCCGGATTCATCCATCCCTGTCCACAATGTATCCCCCATCCTCACCCGGATTTACCTACCCTGTCCACAATGTATCCCCATCCCTGTCCACAATGTATCCCCATCCCTGTCCACAATGTTTCCCCATCCCTGTCCACAATGTATCCCCATCCCTGTCCACAATGTATCCCCATCCCTGTCCACAATGTATCCCCATCCCCACCCGGATTTAACTACCCTGTCCACAATGTATCCCCATCCCTGTCCACAATGTATCCCCATCCCCACCCGGATTTATCCATCCCTTTCCACAATGTATCCCCATCCCCACCCGGATTTATCCATCCCTGTCCACAATGTATCCTCATCCCCACCCGGATTTATCCATCCCTGTCCACAATGTATCCCCATCCCCACCCAGATTTATCCATCCCTGTCCACAATGTATCCTCATCCCCACCCGGATTTATCCATCCCTGTCCACAATGTATCCCCATCCCTGTCCACAATGTATCCCCATCCCCACCCGGATTTATCCATCCCTGTCCACAATGTATCCCCATCCACACCCGGATTTATCCATCCCTGTCCACAATGTATCCCCATCCACACCCGGATTTATCCATCTCTGTCCACAATGTATCCCCATCCCCACCCGGATTTATCCATCCCTGTCCACAATGTATCCCCCATCCCCACCCGGATTTACCTACCCTGTCCACAATGTATCCCCATCCCTGTCCACAATGTATCCCCATCCCTGTCCACAATGTATCCCCATCCCTGTCCACAATGTATCCCCATCCCCACCCGGATTTTACTACCCTGTCCACAATGTATCCCCATCCCTGTCCACAATGTATCCCCACCCCTGTCCACAATGTATCCCCACCCCTGTCCACAATGTATCCCCATCCCTGTCCACAATGTATCCCCATCCCTGTCCACAATGTATCCCCATCCCTGTCCACAATGTATCCCCATCCCTGTCCACAATGTATCCCCACCCCTGTCTACAATGTATCCCCACCCCTGTCCACAATGTATCCCCATCCTTGTCCACAATGTATCCCCATCCCTGTCCACAATGTATCCCCACCCCTGTCCACAATGTATCCCCATCCCTGTCCACAATGTATCCCCATCCCTGTCCACAATGTATCCCTATCCCCACCCGGATTTATCCATCCCTGTCCACAATGTATCCCCATCCCCACCCAGATTTATCTATCCCTGTCCACAATGTATCCCCATCCCCACCCGGATTTATCCATCCCTGTCCACAATGTATCCCCATCCCCACCCAGATTTATCCATCCCTGTCCACAATGTATCCCCATCCCCACCCGGATTTATCTATCCCTGTCCACAATGTATCCCCATCCCTGTCCACAATGTATCCCCATCCCTGTCCACAATGTATCCCCACCACTGTCCACCATGTATCCCCATCCCTGTCCACAATGTATCCCCATCCCCACCCGGATTTATCCATCCCTGTCCACAATGTATCCCCATCCCTGTCCACAATGTATCCCCATCCCTGTCCACAATGTATCCCTATCCCTGTCCACAATGTATCCCCATCCCTGTCCACAATGTATCCCCATCCCCACCCGGATTTATCCATCCCTGTCCACAATATATCCCCATCCCCACCGGATTTATCCATCCCTGTCCACAATGTATCCCCATCCCCACCCGGATTTTTCCATCCCTGTACACAATGTATCCCCATCCCCACCCGGATTTTTCCATCCCTGTCCACAATGTATCCCCATCCCTGTCCACAATGTATCCCCATCCCCACCCGGATTTATCCATCCCTGTCCACAATGTAACCCCATCCCCACCCGGATTTATCCATCCCTTTCCACAATGTATCCCCATCCCCACCCGGATTTATCCATCCCTGTCCACAATGTATCCCCATCCCCACCCGGATTTATCCATCCCTGTCCACAATGTATCCCCATCCACACCCGGATTTATCCATCTTTGTCCACAATGTATCCCCATCCCCACCCGGATTTATCCATCCCTGTCCACAATGTATCCCCCATCCTCACCCGGATTTACCTACCCTGTCCACAATGTATCCCCATCCCTGTCCACAATGTATCCCCATCCCTGTCCACAATGTTTCCCCATCCCTGTCCACAATGTATCCCCATCCCTGTCCACAATGTATCCCCATCCCTGTCCACAATGTATCCCCATCCCCACCCGGATTTAACTACCCTGTCCACAATGTATCCCCATCCCTGTCCACAATGTATCCCCACCCCTGTCCACAATGTATCCCCATCCCTGTCCACAATGTATCCCCATCCCTGTCCACAATGTATCCCCATCCCTGTCCACAATGTAGATCCCCATCCCTGTCCACAAGGTATCCCCATCCCTGTCAACAATGTATCCCCATCCCTGTCCACAATGTATCCCCATCCCTGTCCACAATGTATCCCCATCCCTGTCCACAATGTATCCCCATCCCCACCCGGATTTATCCATCCCTGTCCACAATGTATCCCCATCCCCATCCCCACCCGGATTTATCCATCCCTGTCCACAATGTATCCCCATCCCCATCCCCACCCGGATTTATCCATCCCTGTCCACAATGTATCCCCATCCCCACCCGGATTTATCCATCCCTGTCCACAATGTATCCCCATCCCCACCCGGATTTATCCATCCCTGTCCACAATGTATCCCCACCCCTGTCCACAATGTATCCCCATCCCCACCTGGATTTATCCATCCCTGTCCACAATGTATCCCCATCCCTGTCTACAATGTATCCCCACCCCCACCCGGATTTATCCATCCCTGTCCACAATGTATCCCCATCCCTGTCCACAATGTATCCCCATCCCCACCCGTATTTATCCATCCCTGTCCACAATGTATCCCCATCCCTGTCCACAATGTATACCCATCCCCACCCGGATTTATCCATCCCTGTCCACAATGTATCCCCATCCCCACCGGATTTATCCATCCCTGTCCACAATGTATCCCCATCCCCACCCGGATTTTTCCATCCCTGTACACAATGTATCCCCATCCCCACCCGGATTTTTCCATCCCTGTCCACAATGTATCCCCATCCCTGTCCACAATGTATCCCCATCCCCACCCAGATTTATCCATCCCTGTCCACAATGTAACCCCATCCCCACCCGGATTTATCCATCCCTTTCCACAATGTATCCCCATCCCCACCCGGATTTATCCATCCCTGTCCACAATGTATCCCCATCCCCACCCGGATTTAGCTACCCTGTCCACAATGTATCCCCATCCCCACCCGGATTTATCCATCCTTTTCCACAATGTATCCCCATCCCCACCCGGATTTATCCATCCCTGTCCACAATGTATCCCCATCCCGATCTCCACCCGGATTTACCTACCCTGTCCACATTGTATCCCCATCCCCACCCGGATTTATCCATCCTTTTCCACAATGTATCCCCATCCCCACCCGGATTTATCCATCCCTGTCCACAATGTATCCCCATCCCCACCCGGATTTACCTACCCTGTCCACAATGTATCCCCATCCCAACCCGGATTTATCCATGCCTGTCCACAATGTATCCCCATCCCCACCCAGATTTATCCATCCCTGTCCAAAATGTATCCCCATCCCCACCCGGATTTATCCATCCTTGTCCACAATGTATCCCCATCCCCACCCGGATTTATCCATCCCTGTCCACAATGTATCCCCATCCCCACCCGGATTTATCCATCCCTGTCCACAATGTATCCCCATCCCTGTCCACAATGTATCCCCATCCCTGTCCACAATGTATCCCTATCCCCACCCGGATTTATCCATCCCTGTCCACAATGTATCCCCATCCCCACCCGGATTTACCTACCCTGTCCACGATGTATCCCCATCCCAGCCCGGATTTATCCATCCCTGTCCACAACGTATCCCCATCCCAACCCGGATTTATCCATCCCTGTCCACAATGTATCCCCATCCCCACCCGGATTTATCCATCCCTGTCTACAATGTATCCCCATCCCCACCCGGATTTACCTCCCCGTCCACAATGTATCTTCATCCCCACCCGGATTTATCCATCCCTGTCCACAATGTATCCCCATTGCCACCCGGAATATCCATCCCTGTCCACAATGTATCCCCATCCCTGTCCACAATGTATCCCCATCCCCACCCGGATTTATCCATCCCTGTCCACAATGTATCCCCATCCCCACCCGGATTTACCTACCCTGTCCACAATGTATCCCCATCCCAACCCGGATTTATCCATCCCTGTCCACAATGTATCCCCATCCCCACCCGGATTTATGCATCCCTGTCCACAATGTATCCCCATCCCCACCCGGATTTACCTACCCTGTCCACAATGTATCCCCATCCCCACCCGGATTTATCCATCCCTGTCCACAATGTATCCCCATTGCCACCCGAAATATCCATCCCTGTCCACAATGTATCCCCATCCCCACCCGGATTTATCCATCCCTGTCCACAATGTATCCCCAACCCCACCCGGATTTATCCATCCCTGTCCACAATGTATCCCCATCCCTGTCCACAATGTATCCCCATCCCCACCCGGATTTATCCATCCCTGTCCACAATATATCCCCACCCGGATTTATCTACCCTGTCCACAATGTATCCCCATCCCAACCCGGATTTATCCATCCCTGTCCACAATGTATCCCCATCCCAACCTGGATTTATCCATCCCTGTCCACAATGTATCCCCATCCCCACCCAGATTTATCCATCCCTGTCCACAATGTATCCCCATCCCCACCCGGATTTACCTACCCTGTCCACAATGTATCCCCATCCCCACCCGGATTTATCCATCCCTGTCCACAATGTATACCCATTGCCACCCGGAATATCAATCCCTGTCCACAATGTATCCCTGACCAGAATCCTGGAGAGGGATAGATAATTCTGGGTGGGGATGGGGATACATTGTGGACAGGAATTGGGGCGGACTGACATTTGGGCCCATGGGCGGTGCCCAAGGGCCCGATGTCAGTGGGGGGCCCCATGAGAGGCTCTTGGTACTTCGCAGGGATCACTAAATGGGGCCACGGTCCATGCCAAATGAAAGTCATGTCAGGGCCACGGTCCACCATTTAGCAGCTGTGTCCTTTTTACTGGGTCTCCCACCAGCCACCACTGCCATGCTAACAGGGAGTGGGAAGTGCTGCAGGACTATCTGCAGAGAGTGCGGGAGCCTTTTAAAATTAACAAGTGGATAAGTACCCGCTTGTTAAGTTGGCCAGCTCCCGCCTTACTTCCAGATCTGCAGCACCTCCAGTCTTCGTCCACTGTGAGCATGGTAGTGGCTTGAGACAGAAGGTAGAGGACACCCCAGGCTGATCAGTGCCTATGACTTACCAAGGTGGTACTCTGCAGGGAAGGCTTGCAATAAAAGGGGCACTATGTCATAAAGGAGCACATTGATGAACGGGCACTGATTTATGGGCACTGTGATGTAAGTGGCATTGATGTAAGCAGCACTGTGATGTAAGTGGCATTGATGTAAGCAGCACTGTGATGTAAGTGGCATTGATGTAAGCAGCACTGTGATGTAAGTGGCATTGATGTAAGCAGCACTGTGATGTAAGTGGCATTGATGTAAGCAGCACTGTGATGTAAGTGGCATTGATGTAAGCAGCACTGTGATGTAAGTGGCATTGATGTAAGCAGCACTGTGATGTAAGTGGCATTGATGTAAGCAGCACTGTGATGTAAGTGGCATTGATATAAGCAGCACTGTGATGTAAGTGGCATTGATATAAGCAGCACTGTGATGTAAGTGGCATTGATGTAAGCAGCACTGTGATGTATGCGGCATTGATGTAAGCAGCACTGTGATGTAAGCAGCACTGTAATGTAAGTGGCATTGATGTATTGGCACCTTGTTGTAAGCAGCGCTGTTATACAGATCACTGTGATGTAAGCTGCACTGTTATATATGGGCCCTGTGATGTAAGCAGCACTGTGATGTAAGTGGCATTGATGTATGGGGCACTGTGGTGGACTGGGAACGGTGGTTTACATTTTGGAAATGTTACCATTGTTGCACCTTTACTGTAAAGTGGTTCTCTCCCCCGAACCCTCCCCCCTCCCCTTCATCTTCTGATTTTTCTTAAAATATACTTTAAATCTACTTTACTTGGTAAGATGGCCAGTGGGCAGATTTGGTGGGGCGCCCAGTTGGCGGGCCATGGGGAAGGCTGGTGGTCAAGCACCGGGGGGCCCAGTCCTAAAGCTGTGTAAGGGGCCCCAACATTTCTGATGGCTGCCCTGTGTCCACCACAGCTCTTACCTGGGAATTGAACGACAGTGGGTGGAGTCAGTAGTTGATTTCTTTTTTTTACCAATTCTTTTCAGGGAGGAGGGGTTAGGACAATGGATTGTGTCAGCAAGGCACTGGGCAGTGTCAGTAGCTTTTTTATTTTTGTTTTATATTTAAATTTTAATTTCTATTATTTATTATATCTTTATTTTCACAATGAATGGGGGATGGGCAGTGGATGATGTCAGGAAATGAAATAAGGAAAATAAAAATAATTAAAATATAAAATTGTGAAACATAATAGAAGGGAAGTGGACAGCATTATTAGTTATTTATTTTCTTTTTTAAATCCTTTTTTCACAGTGTCTCTGGGAGGGTGACAATGGATGGAGTCAGTAGGGCAGTGTACAGTGTCAGTAGTTTTTTATTTGTATTTAATTGTTTTTTTTTATACAATGTAATTATATCTTTTATTTATTTATTTTTTTCATTTTTTCAAAAAGGTTTTTGGGGACCAGAGGATGGTGTCAGTAGGGCAGTAGACAGTAATTTAAAAAAAAAATAACATTTGTAAAAAATAGTATAAAAATAATACATATATTTTTTTACTATTTATGTATTCATCATTGTTTTTACAATATTTTTTGGGGGGGAAGAGGGCGGTGTCAGTAGAGCACTGGATGGTGTCAGTACGGCAGTTGAAGGTGTCAGTAGTTTTTTTATTGCTTTTATTATTTTATTTGTTTTTCATAATGTTATTGTTTATCATTTTTTGAATGAATCTTTCAATAAATATTTTGCACAATCGTTTTTTTTTTTTGTGGGGGGGGGGGGGGTGGACAATGTCAGTAGTTTTTGTTTTTTATATTTTTTTTATATTATTATTTGCCACTATAATTTTTTATTTTTATTTTTAAAATATTGTTTTCACAGTGCTTTAGAGGGGGGCAGAATAAGTAGTTTTTTAATTTTTAAATGTGAAATATTTTTTATAATTTATTTTAATAATTTTTTCACAATGATTTGGGGGAAGATGTGGATGATCTCAGTAGGGCAGTGAACACTCAGTAGAGCAGTGAATGGTGCCAGTAGACTTTTTATTTTTGATCAATTATTTTGTTTACAAATGTATTTTTGGTCTTTTTTTTTTTTACAATTCAATTTTGTTTTATTTTTGATTATTTTTTTTAAATGTCTCTTGTGAGGGGGGTGTATTAGGGCACTGGAAGGTGTCAGTCATTTTTAATTTTTTATAAATGTATATTTTTATTTCTATTTACAGTTAAATGTTTTATTATTTTTTACAATTATTTTGGAGGGCCAGTGGTTGTTGGTGTCAGTGGTTGAAGTTAGTAGGGTAGTGCACAGTGTCAGTAGAGTAGTGGATAGTGTCATATTTTTTTTTATTCTATTACATTTTTTTATTTACAAACCTATTTTTTTTACTATTTAATTTTTTTATACTTTTTTTTTCATTTTTTCAAAATGCTTTTAGGGTCCAGTGGATGGTGTAAATAGGTCAGTGGAAGGTGTCAGTAGTGCAATGGACAATTTCAAAATGTATCATTATTATTTCATTATTCTTTTTAAAAATATTAGTTTTAATTATTTTCTACTATATATTTTTGGATTTCTTACACTAACTGTTTTTTTTTTTTTTGCGGTGGGGGGGGGGGGGGTGAGGCAGAAGATGGTATCAGTAGTTTTTTGTTTTTATTATTAAAAAAAAAAAAATAAAATAAAAAATAAACATTTTATTTCCTTTTTTTATAACATATTTTTCAGTGCCTTTGGAGGAGCAGAGGACGGTGTCAGTAGAGCAGTGGACAAGGAGTCAGCTCATAGCAGAAGGGGGCGGTGCAGGGGGAGGGGCGTGTCAGAATTTCTCCACTCACAGGACCCAGCTGGCAGCAGAGATAATGGGGGAGGGGTCAGGTCAGCACTTTTCCTCTGAACAGTGAACTCAGCTTGAAGCAATGGGAGTGGGGGGAGGGGTATGAAAGAAAACATTTCCCCTCCACATATAGGAATCAGCTGAAAGGAGAGGGAGTGGTTAAGGGGGAGGGGCCAGGCTGGAGATACCGCTAAGCAAAATAGGCAGCCGCCTAGGTCCTAGGATAGTAGAGCTGCCACCTCCCGCCGGTATAGTGGAGCTGCTGTGCCCATCCCCTGCCCCCTCCCTCTCTCATAGAGTTACTGCAGGGAGGACTGTGCACACCGCCAGGAGAGGGGCGCTCTCACCTGTTCTGTGTGAAAGTGAAAGCAGAGTGAGCGGTGTGTAAGGGGCTATCGCTGGAGGGGACCACCGTCCAAAAAAGCTCTGGTGTCACCCCTCTGATGGCCCAGCGCCATTATCTCAGCAGGCGGTGGCAGCTCCACTCTCCCGGTGGGCGGGACTCCCTCTGTAAGTTGTAGCTGCTCTTTGGCAGCGGCCCCTCTGTCCTCTCTTCTGGGCTGTGAAGCATGCAGTACTTAACTTTGTACCCTGTATATAGAGAACTTTTTAGGATTGCATCCCCTACATAGCGATCCTTACACCCCCTACATAGCGATCCCAACACCCTGTACATAGCGATCCTTACACCCCCTACATAGCGATCCTTACACCCCCTACATAGCGATCCTTACACCCCCTACATAGCGATCCTTACACCCTGTACATAGCGATCCTTACACCCTGTACATAGCGATCCTTACACCCCCTACATAGCGATCCTTACACCCTGTACATATCGATCCTTACACCCCCTACATAGCGATCCTTACACCCTGTACATAGCGATCCTTACACCCTGTACATAGCGATCCTTACACCCTGTACATAGCGATCCTTACACCCCCTACATAGCGATCCTTACACCCTGTACATATCGATCCTTACACCCCCTACTTAGCGATCCTTACACCCTGTACATAGCGATCCTTACACCCCCTACATAGCGATCCTTACACCCTGTACATAGCGATCCTTACACCCCCTACATAGCGATCCTTACACCCTGTACATAGCGATCCTTACACCCCCTACATAGCGATCCTTACACCCTGTACATAGCGATCCTTACACCCTGTACATAGCGATCCTTACACCCTGTACATAGCGATCCTTACACCCTGTACATAGCGATCCTTACACCCTGTACATAGCGATCCTTGCACCCTGTACATAGCGATCCTTACACCCCCTACATAGCGATCCTTACACCCTGTACATAGCGATCCTTACACCCTGTACATAGCGATCCTTGCTCCCTGTACATAGCGATCCTTGCACCCTGTACATAGTGATCCTTACACCCTGTACATAGTGATCCTTGCTCCCTGTACATAGCGATCCTTACACCCTGTACATAGCGATCCTTACACCCCCTACATAGCGATCCTTACACCCCCTACATAGCGATCCTTATACCCCCTACATAGCGATCCTTACACCCTGTACATAGCGATCCTTACACCCTGTACATAGTGATCCTTACACCCTGTACATAGCGATCCTTGCTCCCTGTACATAGCGATCCTTGCACCCTGTACATAGTGATCCTTACACCCTGTACATAGTGATCCTTGCTCGCTGTACATAGCGATACTTACACCCTGTACATATCGATCCTTACACCCCCTACATAGCGATCCTTACACCCCCTACATAGCGATCCTTACACCCCCTACATAGCGTTCCTTACACCCCCTACATAGCGATCCTTGTACCCTGTACATAGTGATCCTTACATCCCCTACATAGCGATCCTTACACCCTGTACATAGCGATCCTTACACCCCCTACATAGCGATCCTTACACCCCCTACATAGCGATCCTTACACCCTGTACATAGCGATCCTTACACCCTGTACATAGAGATCCTTACACCCTGTACATAGCGATCCTTGCTCCCTGTACATAGCGATCCTTGCACCCTGTACATAGCGATCCTTACACCCTGTACATAGTGATCCTTACACCCTGTACATAGTAATCCTTGCTCCCTGTACATAGCGATCCTTGCACCCTGTACATAGTGATCCTTACACCCTGTACATAGCGATCCTTGCTCCCTGTACATAGCGAACCTTCTACCCTGTACATAGCGATCCTTGCACCTTCTACATAGCGATCCTTGCACCCTGTACATAGCGATCCTTACACCCCCTACATAGCGATCCTTGCACCCTGTACATAGCGATCCTTGTACCCCCTACATAGTGATCCTTGTACCCTGTACATAGCCATCCTTACACCCCCTACATAGCGATCCTTACACCCTGTACATAGCGATCCTTGCACCCTGTACATAGCGATCCTTGTACCCTGTACATAGCGATCCTTGCACCCTGTACATAGCGATCCTTGTACCATGTACATAGCGATCCTTACACCCCCTACATAGTGATCCTTACACCCTGTACATAGCGATCCTTGTACCCTGTACATAGCGATCCTTGCACCCTGTACATAGCGATCCTTGTACCCTGTACATAGCGATCCTTACACCCCCTACATAGTGATCCTTACACCCTGTACATAGCGATCCTTGCACCCTGTACATAGCGATCCTTGCACCCTGTACATAGCGATCCTTGCACCCTGTACATAGCGATCCTTGCACCCTGTACATAGCGATCCTTTCACCCTGTACATAGCGATCCTTTCACCCTGTACATAGCGATCCTTGCACCCTGTACATAGCGATCCTTGTACATAGCGATCCTTGCACCCTGTACATAGCGATCCTTGCACCCTGTACATAGCAATCCTTACACCCTGTACATAGCGATCCTTGTACCCTGTACATAGCGATCCTTACACCCCCTACATAGCGATCCTTGCACCCCGTACATAGCGATCCTTGCACCCTGTACATAGCGATCCTTGCACCATGTACATAGCGATCCTTGCACCCTGTACATAGCGATCCTTGTACCCTGTACATAGCGATCCTTGTACCCTGTACATAGCGATCCTTGTACCCTGTACATAGCGATCCTTGTACCCTGTACATAGCGATCCTCTCACCCTGTACATAGCGATCCTTGCACCCTGTACATAGCGATCCTTGCACCCTGTACATAGCGATCCTTGCACCATGTACATAGCGATCCTTGCACCCTGTACATAGCGATCCTTGCACCCTGTACATAGCGAACCTTGTACCCTGTACATAGCGATCCTCTCACCCTGTACATAGCGATCCTTGCACCCTGTACATAGCGATCCTTGCACCCTGTACATAGCGATCCTTGCACCCTGTACATAGTGATCCTTACACCCTGTACATAGCGATCCTTGCTCCCTGTACATAGCGATCCTTGCACCCTGTGCATAGCGATCCTTGCACCCTGTTCATAGCGATCCTTGCACCCTGTGCAGTGGCAGTTCTACATTATATTGCTCTCTGGGCAAGACGCACATTAGCTGAGCTCCGTTCCTGTATCATCCTGATCTCTCATCCTGTGTGCCTTTCACTACCCGAACTATACCTGCTGTCCATGGGGAGATCGCCGCCAACCCTGGGATCATGTCACTGCTGTGGAAAGCTTCCTCAGCTGCCCCGCAGCTAGACAAATTTTGCCGGCAGGAGCGTGACACGGCGCAGCCCGTGAATGGTCATACTATTTTACTGCTAATACGGGATCCACAGATGCGGCCCTAGTATGGGAGGCTTTTAAGCTGCATTTTTGGGCCAACGCCTGAAAAAAATGTCCCACTCTCTCATTACAAATGCACAATGTGGTGGAAATTTTGATAGACATTTCTTTAGTTAAATAGTCATTATGTCTCCCAGTGTCGGTTTTACGGATAATCGATATTCACAGTGATTATTGCTTTAACTGTCATTGCAGGAAAGACTTGTTAGTGATAAGATGGCAGTCATTTCTGCTCATCTCTGCACATGGCTGTGTTTCTACATAGGCACTGCCCATTGTACTTTCTGTGATTGGTGGTTGTGAAGCCACTCCCTGTAACTTCCTTTTGTTTAGTTGCTGTAAATAAACCAAGCCCTGCCCTCACACAGAACACACAGAGGACAGAAGACACAGGAAGCTCACACACACCCACACACACAGACACACAGACACAAGCTCACACAGCAGCTCACACAGCCATTTCATCCATGAAGAGACACATAAACTTTCACACACAAACACTTGCTCTTACACACATGCACACACATACATATCCAATGGAGAGAGACCTGGCAGATGGCATCAAAATGACCCAGCGCGTCTGTTCCTTTCTTTGTCACCGAGCGCTTGGTAAATCGTTATACAGGAGAGCGGTACAATTGTACTTTTCAGTACAAGCTATTAATGGAGCATGGTGCGTAATAATCTTGAGCGCACTGAAGTGGGTTTCTATGCTCCAAGCCCTATTAATTTCCATGACAACAAGCCCACTTGACCTTGCTGATGGACGCTTGCTCCAACGCCCCGTCGCCGGAGAATATATCGGCGCTTAAATCCCATACCGTTTGGTCGACCAACTTCTCTATGAAAAAGCCAAACAAAAGCTATTCTTTTGCAAACAGCGGGTGTTTGAACAGGATGATGAACAGGCGGGCAGACTGCTGGCCTACTTGGCTCATCAGGATACTAGCCCTCCGGTGGTGGTGCAGCTGCGCAGATCTGATGGGTCCAGCATTTCTGACCCGCTGCTGGTGGCTGCAGAATTTTGCTCCTTCTATGCCACGCTGTATGCCTCTCAGAAGACTATTACTGCCCAGGAGACTCGTGTGTTACTCCAGCATATCTCATTCCGTCTGTTGTCCAGATCCCAGTGGGATGAGTTAGATGCTCCCTTGATGGCTAATGAAATTGCTGCCGCAACGAAGAGATGGCCTTTCTTTTGCCTGTTCTTAGGGCTGGCGGTGTGCCCGCAGCCCTCTACACCTATATCCTTACATGCCTACTCTTCATTGGGTTACGGGTTCATGCCATGCTCCCGCAAAGTTGGGGTCCCAGAGAGCGGGGTGGGGGGAGGTATTGGTGTTTTTTGTTAGTTTGTTCTGTTTATTTTTTATGCCTTATTCTTGATGTGGCATAAAATGTCCCGGATGTGCGGATGGGTGATTTTAACATGGTGTTGGACCCGACTTTTGACCGTTTACACTGCTCTCACCCACATGGGCCCCCTCCTCCTACCCGCCTTAGTCGTCTTTTTAGAGACTTCGCATTGACTGACACCTGGAGATACCAGCACCCCAACACACGCTCCTACTCTTGCTTTTCGGCTACACACTCCACGATGTCACGCATAGATTTTATTGTGGTCTCCCATCCCCTGCTCCCCCTGCTGCAAGACTCTGGGTTTGAACCCCGGTCTTTGTCAGACCATGCTCCATGCTGGGCCTCGTTCCGCATAGCCCCCCAGACCGTTCCCCTGCCCATGGCGTCTTCACCCTTTCTGGCTCACTGCCCTGGAGGACCAGGAGGGTCTAGCCCATGAATGGTCATACTATTTTACTGCTAATACGGGATCCACAGATGCGGCCCTAGTATGGGAGGTTTTTAAGCTGCATGTTCGGCCACCCTAGCCAGGGGCATCAACCACCTGAAAAAAATGTCCCACTCTCTCCTTACAAATGCACAAGCCCACTTAACCTCACTGACAGACGCTAGCTCCAAAGCCCCGTTGCCTGAGAATATATCAGCGCTTAAATCCCATACCCATCTGATCGACCAAGTGCTCTATGAGAAAGCCAAACAAAAGCTATTCTTTTCCAAACAGCGAGTGCTTGAACAGGGTGAACAGGCGGGCAGACTGCTGGCCTACTTGGCTCATCAGGATACTAGCTCTCCGGTGGTGGTGCAGCTGCGTGGATCTGATGGGTCTAGCCTTTCTGACCCGCCGCTGGTGGCTGCAGAATTTCGCTCCTTCTATGCCACGCTGTATGCTTCTCAGACAACTATTACCGCCCAGGAGACTCGTGTGTTCCTCCAGCGTATCTCATTCCCTCGGTGGTGGCACTGGACGCAGCTAGAGCCTTCGACTCCGTGGAGTGGAGGTACTTATGGGAGTGCTTGCATGCATTTGGGTTCAGGCCAGCTTTCATTAGATGGGTGCAGGCACTCTATTATCTACCGGTGGCTAGGGTCTCGGTGAACGGTTGGACATAGGACCCCTTTCCCCTTGGCTGTGGGACCCGTCGGGGGTGCCCCCTTTCCCCCTTACTTTATGCCCTAGCAGTTGAACCTTTGGCAATCATGCTTAGAACTCACCCACTCATACATGGTCTGTGCCAGTCATCCCTGACGGAAACTATAGGACTTTATGCGGGCGATATGCTTTTATATTTAGAGGACACTGACGCTTCCCTTCAAACTGCTCTACAAGCTATAGAGGAGTTTGACTCTCACTTCGGTTTGAAAATAAACTGGTCCAAATCTCAAATACTCCTCCTTGACCCGTTTCCCCCCCCCCCCTCGTGCCTCGGACTCTCTCCCGTTGCAGAGAGTTGCGGCAATACTCCTTCTGGGAATCACGGTCACGAGGTCGCTCTCTGATTATATTGTGGACAATATAGAACCTGTTATTACCCTGTTAAAGCAGAAAAACGCAGACTTGGGCATGACTCCCCCTCAGGATCATGGGCAGGGTAAGCCTCATTAAAATGATTCTCTTACCCAAACTTCTTTATGTGTTCTGGCACTCCCCAATCCCATTTTTTCTAAAACTGTTCAAAATTATTGATAATATTCTGAATTCCTTTGTGTGGGGCCATGAGTGACACAAACTACCCTGGGCTATGCTTAAAAATCCAACTAGACGGGGTGGAGTAGCATTGCCAGACTTCCAATCGCACTACATAGCGTACCAGCTCTCACACTTCTACTATTTCCACAAATTGGAGGACCTCCGCTACCAAATGCTTGTCTGTAGGAGACCACATAAAACAGCTTTTACTCATATGCAGGTGCTCTTATGGGGACGGGGTCATATGCCATTGACTACTGTACGGAATAGGCTACTGTTACATCACAGACAGATGTGGAACATAGCCCTTAAGAGACTGAAGACCACCCACATCCACACTCGAACCCCACTGTGGCACAATCCTTGCCTGGGAGAGTTGATTTCTATTCCGGACTGCAACCTATGGGTGGACAGGGGTGTACTCTACTTGGGCCAAGTGTTGTGTGCAACAGGTGTCAGACCATTTCAGCCTCTGAGCAAAGAGTTCAACCTCCCCTCGCATATGCTTTGTAGATACATGCAGCTGAGACATGCACTACTCACTCAATTTGCTGCCCAGATTCCCCCTCTGTGTGATATACCCTTGCTGACCATAGTGTTGGGTGACACCCATGTCGGCCTGATATCTGCACTGTACACCGAGTTGCGCAGTGCCGATGTTGATGTGACGGTGAAGAGAATGCAGACTCGGTGGCTGCCTGATATGGGTCCTTTGGATGAGGCGGAGTGGAACGATATTTTGGATAGTCCCAAACTGTCTTCACCTAAACTCTCTGATCTTATGACCCAGCTCTACATTTTACACAAGGCCTATTTGACCCCACTTAGGATTTCCAAATGCCGACCAAAATACTGTCCTCTGTGTCCCCTGCAGTCGGGCACGTTTGTACATCTCATCTGGACCTGCCCAGACATCCAATCCTACTGGATGCAGATCATAATATTCCTACATGACCACATGGGCTCCCTGTTACAGCTGGACCTTAAGCCCTTCATCCTTGGACTCTTACCTGATGCTGACATAGATAAA
>NW_028119554.1:24965-47544 GCF_965119305.1 Pelophylax lessonae | reverse complement strand
ATTGCAAAGACCCAGAAACTGAGCTTCAGCATGGTGGCCAAGACCATACAGTGGTTTAACAGGACAGTTTCCACTCAGAACAGGCCTCGCCATGGTCGACCAAAGAAGTTGAGTGCATGTGCTCAGCATCTTATCCAGAGGTTGTCTTTGGGAAATAGACGTATGAGTGCTGCCAGCATTGCTGCAGAGGTTGAAAGGGTGGGGGTCAGCCTGTCAGTGCTAATCCCAAATGCCGCACACTGCATAAAATTGCTCTGCATGTCTGTTGTCCCAGAAGGAAGCCTCTTCTAAAGATGATGCACAAGAAAGCTTGCAAACAGTTTGCTGAAGAAAAGCAAACTAAGGACATGGATTACTCGAGCCATGTCCTGTGGTCTGATGAGACCAAGATAAACTTATTTGGCTCAGATGGTGTCAAGCGTGTGTGGCGGCAACCAGGTGAGGAGTACAAAGACAAGTGTGTCCTGCCTACAGTCAAGCATGGTGGTGGGAGTGTCATGGTCTGGGGCTGCAAAAGTGCTGCTGGCACGAGCATGATCCCCTCCATTCAGAGACTGGGCCACAGGGCAGTATTCCAACATGATAATGACCCCAAACACACCTCCAAGACGACCACTGACTTGCTAAAGAAGCTGAGGGTAAAGGTTATAGACTGGCCAAGCATGTCTCCAGACCTAAACCCTATTGAGCATCTGTGGGGTATCCTCAAATGGAAGGTGGAGGAGCGCAAGGTCTCTAACATCCACCAGCTTCGTGATGTCATCATGGAGGAGTGGAAGAGGACTCCAGTGGCAACCTGTGAAGCTCTGGTGAACTCCATGCCCAAGAGGGTTAAGGCAGTGCTGTAAAATAATGGTGGCCACACAAAATATTGACACTTTGGGCCAAATTTGGACATTGTCACTTAGGGGTGTACCCACTTTTGTTGCCAGCGGTTTAGCCATTAATGTGTGTTGAGTTATTTTGAGGGGACATACAATTTACACTGTTATTCAAGCTGTACACTCACTACTTTACATTGTAGGAAAGTGTAATTTCTTCAGTGTTGTCACATGAAAAGATATAATAAAATATTTACAAAAATGTGAGGGGTGTACTCACTTTTGTGAGATACTGTATATGCATGTATTTTGAAACTATCTTGAGGGAATAAAGAACATGCATTTCAAAACTAAGGGCTAAGTCCAATCTTATACCTTTTCACATTGAGCCGAGCATACTGGGCCTATATACTATATATATATATATATATATATATATATTGTTACACGGGGGGCCGTTAGCTCTAGTGGTAGATGCATTTTTCAAGGCATTCAAGTCAGTCTGCACTTTGATTTTAGGGCATGGCAGCCCATTTTTTTTAAAAGGCATAAGGAAAGTCCATAACATATAGCGTTTCCCACGCAGGGGTCTCTCTCCAGTTAACATATGATAAACAGAAAATGCTAGCTCACGTGGCTCTTACGCTCTCACTCAGCTTTTCATTAGCAGTTCCTCTGCTCTTTATGCTGGTCCCCAGACCATGAATTCTCCGAAGCTGACAGCTTCACTCTGTCCTTTGACCTCAGGCCCTCACCTGTCTCTTGCAGACACACGTGTGCTCTGGCTGCCACCTGCAGCCTCTGACTCCTAGAGACCTCCTGTCTCTGTTGGGTGGGTGCCGTCTCCAACTGGGAGCTCTGAGGTCCCCCTAAACCTTCATTATAAGGGCTGTGTGCACCTGAGCACACACCCTGCTTGTTATCCACAAAACATGGACACAGAGTTGGAGATTCCGTCCCACCCAAGACACTATGGAATCTCTAAACTACAGAGCCCCATCCAGGTATACCAAAACCTGGAGAAAGCTGCAAAAGCAGTTTTCTCCACTGCACATCTACCCTCTGTAGTCCTGCAAGGAGCCAATGTGTCCTTTAAATGACAAATATTTGCGCAGCTGTTTACCAAACACATTGTCAGGAAAAAATACAGTTTCATGAATTTTAGTGAACAAGAACACAATATCATACCCAAAAAGATGATGTTACCCAAAGTAAATAGATACATAACATGTCATTCTCTAAAATTGTGCATGCCTGCGGAATGGCAACAAACTACAATACATTCAATTATCCATTGGGACATCTTAAAAAGCCTTTACACATTACAAGTTTAGAGTTAAACAAAAGGTATGTTACTAGCATTATTGCTCTCATTCTGATGTTTGCAATGATACCTTACATGTATGAGGCTATCAACATTTACATATGCGTGCGAAACCTACGTATGCATTCACAATTGCGCATCAGCACAAGAGGATGGGGGCACTTTAACATTATTTTAATTTCATTATTTATTTTATTTACATTTTTTGAACTGTTTCTTATTTAATTATTTTTTTTAACTTTATTGCTATCACTTTATTGATATCAGGGATGAACAGCATAGCTTGGACAGTGACAGTTACTCTTTATTGAGATATCTATTAGACCCCAGATCTCTCCTCTACCCTCAAAAGCATCTAGTTAAACCAAGATTGGTTTGATAGGATGCTTTATAAGCTGGTAATGGCTTGTAAATGAAACCAAAACCGGAAGTGACAAAATCCTGGGAGCAGTGGTAGGCAGTGGTGGGTGGGTGGTTGCTTGGGGGGGGGGGGAGCCCTTCCACACCCTGAAGAAGTGATCATGCATCTTTAAAGCCACTTGGATCACTTCCACAGTAAAGCCCATCACTGGCTGTAAATCTTCATACTGGGATCATGTTTGTAGCTGCTGCCATGATCCCAGTATACAACTTGAACCTGAGGATGTATGGTTAAGGGGGTGTATTGGTTAGGTATTTATATATAGTCAGGTATACACCAAACATTTCCTATTCATATATCATATTCTCATTTCTAGCAAGCTGTAGGCTCCTTTTTATATGTTTCCAGACTATCATTATCTGCTTTTCTGAGAAAATCCTTTTGTTTCTATAACGCAATAGATTTAGATCCTATTTACATACACAACTGAATAGGTCCCAGCAGTGACTACAGCATACCTCCACCCCTCTGTCAATTGTTAATATTCCTAGGTGAAAATAATCAAATAGAAGAAGTCCTAAAGAAGATACCCAGTGTCACTGCTGCGCCCTGCTTTATTTGTTTATTTGTAAAATAAATATAAAAAAAATTATCAAATTAAATAAAAAATCAGTTTAAGAACGTAAATAAAAACAATAACATTGATCCAAAGCCAGGATAGTTTTTTTTTTAAGAGGATTTCATCTGCCTACATAATCACCAAAACCATTTAGTAATGTATAATGAAGTGCATATAAATGCAGTATATTATGGATACAGATTTTTAAACTGTAGAAATGCAATATTCTGGTCATAAAAAATGCCTTCTACTAATTAACAATATCAAAAATAAATGGTAAATAATCAAAAAAAAAAAAAAAACATTTATTACACTATTACATTGTTAATTTTCCTTCTTGAAGTGAGTAGACAAAGTTTTTTAAAAAAAAGCAGAATATAAATATTTTTGTAGCCCAGGTCACAAAATAATGGCAAATATGTATCATTGTCTATGTGGAGCATGAAATTTAATGGATTGCCAATGTTTTCCAGCTTCAACTGAGCTGAATATCCAGATACTAGCATGCACAAAGCACCTATCACTCCCATGAGTATGCAATAACAAACCACCCAACTGTTTTCCATTCCCATCACTCAGGCTTTTGAAACATTAATTTCACGCCAGTGGCTACTGCCTAGAACTCATTTATTGCAAGTAGCTTTTCATTGACTATCTTGTAACAAGAGGGAGAAAAAGAGCTATCTTGAGCGTGCCAACATCCTGTCTAGTAAAAAAAAAAAAACTCGAAAGAACAGGTGTTCACGTGGAACCACTGTCATTTGTGTGGACTTTAAGGGCACAACATGAGACCTATATCAAGTATATATATATATTTCCATAAAATTACACTTATTGAATATTCCTTAAAAACATATCTCAATAAAATGAAGAGACCCGGCCCCATTTGGGCTCAGCTCATACACGGAAGATCAACATCTCCAAACAATCTATGTCATGTATATCATACGTATTTAAGAATTGGATTGATACATATCAAAAATATGCAGAAATAGAGTTCTCATCTGTTCACTGGTCAATGCAATTCGCACAAAGCTTCTTCAGAACCGTGACGATTTACAGACAATTTTCTCTTAAATCAAACAGATTTAGTATTAGAATTTCATTTCACATAATATAATCCATATAATGAAACAAAAAAAGTGTACATCAAAGCAAATCAACATGGCTTACAAACAGCCAACAAACAAGCACTTGAGCTAAATAAAGTGGAACATGAGTGATACTAGTTCTGTGTACACTTATTATATGTTTGCTACATGTGATCCACCCCCCTTACATTGTATTAACAGAGTATTATGTAAAATTAAATGCACAGTATTACTTAAAATTATGTGAATTTCATATGAAATAAAGCACTGACAACTTTTAAATGTAAATCATCTAAAATCCTTCAACTTAATATTGTTAGCCTGGAGTACACTTATCTTGGTTCACACATACTCAAGATCTATATAAAACCTTATGAAATAAAAGTGGCAGTAGCAGCCACTAAATGTTTACTAATGCCGTTTACTCAAGATTGGTTTTCCTGTTTTGCATGTTTTGCAATTTTTCTTTGTTAATATGCTTAAGTTCTTAAATGTGGCTAAAAAACACTTTTTTGATACCTTTGTATTAAATCTAATAAGCACATTATATTCAGGGTATTTACATTTTCTTACGGTGAATGTTTCCAAATATTATGTATGGAAAAGTATAGATCATTAATGAATTGCAAATACATATAAAATACCGAGTTATTTCTAAAAATAGTTACTTACGTTTATTAAATTTGTAATTTGTGATACTCATTTTAAATGCCACTCATTTACACTAAATATTATGTTTAATATTTTACATATTTGAAATAAAAAAAACTAGGAGAGGGGGATGTGTGACGTAGTATAAGATAGGAAATAAGGTTTGTGATGGGGGTCAATTTGGTTGGGGGGCCCGTGGGACCCATCTTACCTTGGAGAGGTTGAGAAATCCCTCTCTCAGATCCCAAAGCCCCTTTTATGTGTAAGTCACCCCATGTCTATTAGGGGCACAATAAAATGATGTACAGCTATTTAATGGACACTGAGAATATGGTTTGGATTACTTCAAATGGGACAGTAATATTTATCAACAATATCTCTCAAGAAATATATGAAGAGTATTCCTGGTTTGTTTGATTCTGAACATGCTCATTGAAAGAGCTGGTCACCTTGGCCTCTGTTCCATGTTCTTCAATGTAGGATATGGACAGTCTGTTACTAGTGGTCTCCTGCTATTTTCTGTGTATCAAGGTGTGATGTGTTTTCACGTATAAAAGTGTGCATTGTACTTCATGAGCTCGATGGTGGCAAGTCTGCTAGTTAATTAGCTCAAGTTAATTAAATCACTGTCATCTATTAGTTGCTAGTGTGAAAGTAGAATAATGTTTGTGTTGGTTGTTCCTTAGATGTATTAATTATATTTATGTACACAATTTCATCTGCATAGGATAATGTAATCAGGCACCTGACCTGGTGGGATATATATTCAGTGTGAGTTTGTTCAATAAAGGTTCCGAATCTTATACAAGCTATTCTTGGCTAGTTTTGTATAGAGGCCGCTAGAATATCTGATATCTATGTTCAAGACTGAAGGAAGCAGTATTCTGATAGAACCAGGACCCCACAATGTGCTTGTGGGCTTCCGTTACATTGGTGGCAAGCGGTCAGATGCTTCCTGCAATCTGGGTCATCCAAACCTCCACTTGGATCCAATGTCCGGATAGCAGAAGAGGAGAGGGACAGATACCAGCCGCCATGGAAAAGGAATTTGGAAGGTTGCGAGAGATGTGGATACAGCACAGGGGACCAGTGTCAGAGCAGGTCCTGCTAG
Organism: Pelophylax lessonae; assembly: GCF_965119305.1. Classification (NCBI taxonomy): domain Eukaryota; kingdom Metazoa; phylum Chordata; class Amphibia; order Anura; family Ranidae; genus Pelophylax; species Pelophylax lessonae. The sequence goes on along the minus strand of NW_028119554.1, from coordinate 41,566 downwards.
AATGGAATGATTCAATCTGCTTGGAACTCTGGAAGGAAACTCTAGCCCGTGAGCAGCGACACTATGGGAAAATCCTCCCCTCCATCCAGGGAAGGTATTGGTTGCATTATGGATCGCAGGTGCTGTTTTTGGGAGATAAGTCACACAAGGAGCAGACAGCTGAGTTAAGCAGGCTGGACTGGGCAGATATGCATTTGGAAGAGAGCTATAGAACTCTCCGGTGGCATGTATCCCAAGCATGCCCTTGGATAGTGGATGACAGCCCAATGGAAGGCTTTGGTTACAGAGGTCTGGCACTGTTGTACGGGAAGCTGTCAGGAGACCCTAACTTTTGGGAGCGATCTGGAGTGGCAGTTAGAGGAAATTATGGATTACAGAGAAGAGATTCTGAACATCTCAGAAGTGTTATGGGCACTGGAAGATATGGAGTTTCTGGCCATTCAGGAATGGGAGCTGGAGATCGCCTACAGACGGCTGCTAGACTCTGCTGAGTGCCAGGGATGGGCTCCTTTTGCCTGGGAACATCCAGAAGTACCAGCTGACAGGCTGTAATCCTGGCTGAACAGTCGGCAATGTGGTACAGTAACAGTGTGCTTTGCTCACCTGCACTCACACCTTTGGCAGTTCCAGAGGCCCAGGGCAAGAAGGTGGCAGTCCCTCCCTAGCACCAGATCAGGATACAGGGGGAGAAGGGAGAGGAGGTTGTCATCCTCCCTCCCCAACAGTCAGTCAGAGTGGAGGAAACTGTCTTTCCTCCCCAGCCAGGATCTGTGCACCTGGGAGGCCCGTCAACCAGTCTCCTCTTGTGTTAGTCTCCTTCTGAAAGGGGAGAGATGTGATGGGAGTCACTTTGGTTGGGGGGCCCGTGGAACCCAGCTTATCTTGCTAGATGTGATGTGTTTACACTTATAACAATGTGTATTGTATTTCATTAGCTTGATGGCATAACAACAGTGAGATGATATTTGATGCACTGGCCTGATGCATGTTGCATATTATCAGCACAGCATGAGGCTGCATGTTCACATACCTCTATTCAAATCCACCTATTTGCTTGGTGTGCAATCTGGTATCTTTTGAGATAGGGTCTCTACTGTATTTCATTTTAAAAAAATAAATAGATATGAAAAACAATATTGGATTTTTGGAGTTGTACATTTAGCCAGTATTCAACTTCACCCATTGACTAGAAATAGGCATCAATATGTTTCCTTTTCTCCAAGAATTTGTATATCTTAACTACACAATATCAGAAACAATAGGTAGAAAATCTTATGATTTATCTCTATTTATGAAGTCTTCCGCACCATTTCTCAGTTTACAAGATAATTGAACTTATTTTCATAGCTGCATTTAGGCTCTAGCCTTCATTTTCCAAAATAAAGAAGAGAGCTGACATGTGGAATCTGACTTTTTTTTTAAGTGTTCTGTACAGCGCTTAAAAATATGGTGAAAGTCTGTTACTGTAATATAATAGTTAATTCTTGTGGAATGACCCAGCAGCCTACCTGCTTTATCTGGGTCCCCTCTCATCCAAGCGCTATAAACGCTCCCTCACTATTCACTGACTAAACGCTGCCAAAGCCTGTATTCCCCTGTACTGGCAGCAGACAATCCCACCCCCATTAGTGTATAACTTTGTAAAAAAAATGAAATATGCACTATGGAAAACCATAAGACCTGGTTTTACTGATCTCATTATACTTGTTCTGCAAACTACATAGCTGACCTCACTCATTTGTACATTGGACTGTCAACTTGATCTTTGGATAGATCTTTAGGCATGGAGCAGGGCCCGGAACCTCTGAACTTGGTGGTGCTGAAATTGTATATGCTTAAAAGTCCCCCCCCCCTTCACAGATTAAGTTGCTTTCTCTCTGCAGTACTTTTTTCCCCTCCTGTGCTACCCCCCTCTCCCTCTTTTGTAAGAACAGGTACACTATTTTGAACAAGATAACCAAACGAACCCCCTATCCGCCAGTCTAGCATGACTCTTTTGTCTCTTGGTCATTACTGGGGCTAGTTTTCTCTCTCAAAGTACCTCTTGTGACCTTCTCGCTCTTCTTTTTGTATATTCCTATTTTGGTTGCACTTTTTTCAACTCTAATGTTTTTTTAAAAACAATCGATTTTACCAGCCTTCCTTTCTCAGTTGTATATATTTTGAAATAAAGAATGAAAAAAAAAGTGTATATGTATAAATATATATATATATATATATATATATATATATATATACTGTAAATAAGATTAAGATTAATAAGATTATTGGTAGTGGTTGTCAGTTTATAAATAAATGTCCCATGTGATATAAAGAATCTCTTGAACCCCACAATCACAGTTAATAAGTAGCATGTTTTCTGGAACCAATTTGATGCAGAAAAGTCACTTGAGTTCCCTTGTGTACTATGTTTAACCCTAGCTGGTATTACAAAGCTGGCTTACCCATCTATCATACAGATCAAGGCCTTTTGCTTCTTTGTAAGTCTCATCCCATCTCCTCTGTGACATCTAGCATGAATATATTACCACGCTTGCCTTGTCATTTCTGTTAAAGGGCTCATCTCCCATTAGAGAGGCAAGAAAAATCTATTTTCATTCTGTATCATTTCTGCAATTGCCTTTATTTTATTGAAGAAGAATAATTAGGAAAAATACAATGCTGCTGGCATCAAAGTAAATTACCAATGATGGTGTGAAAATTAACGTTTTGGAAGAAATTATATAGCGAGCTGAGCTTCTATGCAATGCCTCCACAGAATCATTTTTGCAGAAATCACTGATCATCAATTTAGCTTGAGCTTCTTAAAGCAAGCATGAAGCATTTTACATAAAGCCAGGCAAATTAATTCAATAAGACAACAGACCAGAAGACTCCCTTGACAACACCCAGCAAAATCCTTCATGAAAAACCCTTCATAATGATATTAAATTGATTTCTTAAATAACTTGGCAATATGCTATGAAAGCTATACAGGCTTACAGCATCTGATTAGTTCTAGAAAGACTCCTTAGGGTGTACATTTTTTTTATTAGGATATAGTATAGGAAATCTAAAAGCTTTGTATTATTGCACTGGGTATCATTCATTCAACCTGATCGAGCATGAACTATAGGATAAAGCAATGCTAAATTGTACGTCATTACTTTTTGGACTGGGCAAGATATCTTTTGTGAAAAAGTGAACAGATATACCATATAAGTATCTTTATCTCTTTATCACATATTCTTATAAAATAAAATCAGCAATAGGTAATTTAGAAGATGCCCTAAACTTTTTAGTTGCTGTTTATACTCTAGAAATAGTAAAAAAAAAAAAAAAATCATAAATAATTAATTATAAAAATATTAATAGAGTTATTCAGAATGAGGAAGGGAACTGGTAGACAATCTGAACTCCATACAGCTAAACACATAGATGAAATGCATATTTAGGAGTTTTTTTTTTACCTTTTATTTTTGTAAATTCAGTTGTGAAATTTCAACACCTCTGTCACACAACACAGCCCTATTTGGTAGGACAGGGAATCAGGAAATTTTTCTTCACTGCAGTCAAGTATTAAATCTAGGTTATGTCCCCCCTCCAACCTCTAAGTAGCCAGTGGCAGGTGAAGCGGCAGACTGAAACCTCACCTCTCTCTCACTCTGCTATCTTCTCCTATCAATATACTATTTGTTAACACATGAGAACAGTAGCTCAATTCATTGAATCTCTGTGTTGCTTCTCTTTCCTTCTCTGGCCAAAAAAGGAAACCCTGGTGGGATTTTAAAGGCAAGTGCACCAGAAAAATCAATTAGTTAAAAATGAATATACAATCTTTTTTGCAGAGTCATAAAAAGGTTAAATTGTACATAATACATATGAACAAATGTATACAATGCATCATTTTTTACAGTCAAAAACAACTGTGTTTCCAAGATGTTACAATGTAAGCTCCCTAGATTAACATGTAGCATCCGGACAGAGAAGCCCAATGAGTTTCAGAAGTAAAGATATGCAGGGTAGACCACATCTAAAAATACAATCGCATAACTGAATGTACGTATACAGTACAAAATAAACAGGTAATAAATATCTAGCACAACATTTCTATAGATGGATTGTAAGGTCCCACTCAATACTAACAATATGCAAAATTGCTTAATAGGAACATCTGTCAAGACCAAAAATCAATATTGCAACTGGCTCTAAGGTGATTCATCCATCCAAGGGGTTGAAACGAAATGTAATATGCTGCAGAGCACCACCCATACAAAGGGTAAAAGGGCAAACCACTGTCAAAAAACAGTGTATGTAAATTTAGATCTAAGTAAAAAGGAGACCCAAATGAGTGTTATTGAACAGAGTGAAATGGTGCTACAAAATAGCCCAATAACAGACTCCATACCAAAAAGAGGGAGGAAGTATGTCCAAAGAGAGAGAGAAAAAACAACCAAAGATAGAACTCAGAAAGGAAAAAAGAGACAGGTAACAAGGTACACTAAGGTGCCAATCATAAAATCATAGTATCACATAGATCCATACCATAGACCAAGTATGCAAAGTATGTGGGAAATGACTCCTCCCTGAAGCCAGCTTTGAGTGCTATATGTTTAAGTATGCTCAGTAATTGTAGTTAATAGTGGGAAGCGCTTTCTCTGAGTGCTGTTGTACAGCGATTACAAGAGCCTTACACCAAGTCAAATTCAAATACCTTCAATGTTTGCATTGAATAAAAATGCATGTTATGTAGGATTGATTGGGTAAAAAGATGGTGCTGCTAATTTTGTAGGTCCTGTGGCATTTGCTTAAATGTTTTGCTAAATGCATTAAAACTAATATTAGCACACACAAACACAACACTCAACATGTCTAATAAATGTAAACGATAAAATTATATTAAGTCAACAAATAAAAATCTGTACATTTTAAATTGTACCTTTTTTCAAAACAATAACAATTGTAGGTACACAAAACTGAAAAAAAGCAATGTATGCTAAAAACCTGAAGGTTGGATCACACTTATGCAATTATTCCCAATCCACATTGCCATGTGTAGTATTGCTTGGTTTACGTTTATAAAAATATGCAGGCATAGATTTTATTGCAACCGAGCATGTTACAATATGCTTATATGTTGCAGCAATGCACTGCAAAGTTTGTGCACAATGCATGTGTTATATGCACATTCACCCGCTATTATGTGCACCAACTGGTGTGAATATAAGTCCCCCCAAGGCAAACCAACTTCAAAACAACACTGCAGCATTTTTGTCTGGGCTGCTGAATAGGCTTTGCAGTACTTTGGGGGGGGGGGGGACTTGTGGTTCTAAGGTGTTACCAGATGAGGTAATTGAGAAAGAGGTGGACAAGGTGATTGTGCTGATACTGTCACCAAAGTGCAAAACATGATTCAGCATTACCAGCTTCAGTGGTGTTCCCAATCCTGCATCCTTTCCAGCCACCAGAAACCTTACCCAGTGGTTGTTTTGCTTGTGTCTATTTAGTAAGATTATTTTGCAGTATAAGCAAGGAAGCTCAGACCTGTGTATAAATGTGCTTTTACTATACAAAATGCTGTACATACAAAACTAGAAAACATACAATTTCCGGGGAAATTTTTTGAAGTGTTCTTGCCACCACCGGTAGTTTCCAGCTGGAGTGGACAGAGTAACTACGTGTGTGTGGAAGTGGCAGCAGTTTGTGTGGTGTGTGTGGTGTGTAGGGTGTGTGGATGTGTGTGTGTTGTGGAGTGTGTGTGGTGTGTAGGGTGTGTGGGTGTGTGTGTGTTGTGTTGTGTGTGGTATGTGTGTAAGTGTGGTGTGTGTGTGTACGTGTGGTGTGTGTGTGCGTGTGTGGGGGGGGAGGGTGGGTGATGTGTGTGTGTGTGGGGGGTGTGTGTGTGGGCGTGGTGTGTGTGTGTGTGTTTCAGCAGTTAAGAAATTTTGGCAGTTGGAACCAAACGGTCTTGTTTTGAACATTCCGGAACATTCCGCTATTCATTCTTATGGGGCAACTTATCAAAGTTGGAGGTGCCCATCTTCATACGGCTCTAGTGTAAAAGCTCAAAATCTCACAGCTTAGAGACTTATACCGTAGGAATCACAAGACCCCGGGCAACATTTTGTTGTATAGTATGTCTATGAAACATTAAAACTGAAGGCACAGTCACAGGTTGGAAAACGGCCTTGAAATTTGAGATGGTTTGAGTGCAGTTTCAATGAATGTCAATGGACCGCGTGAGTTGGAAACAAATGGTCAAAGTGTAAAAAGTATTAGGGCTATGGCTTAGATGTGGACATGTTAAGTGGCAGCAGGGATAGGCGAACATTTTGATGTAACATTTGTGTAGGTGGCCTTAAAAAGTGGAGTGACAGCAGTTTAAAAATTGTGGCAAAATTTCTTTGCTCACCGTCTAACTATTTTCAGGCCCCACTCTAGTTTTGAACATTCCGCCATTCATTCCTATGTGGCTAATTTTGCCAAATTTCACCACAAAAATGACGATGTTTCGCAAACCATTTGGCAAAACCTTCCAAAAAGTAATAGCAACGTGATTGGGAACGATCCGCTCATTTTGGTATATTACTTGTCTATGCAGTATAAAAACTGTGGGAGGAGTTAGGGTGCCAAATTTTCCCATAGGCTTTCACTATAATAAGAACTAGAATAGACTATCAGGACTATGGCTTAGCCATGGACAATTTTATGGGCAGCAGGGATAGCTGAATGTTTTGATATAAGATTTGTGTAGATGGACTTGAAAATGAGTGATGGCAGTTTAGAAATCATGTCCTGATTTTTCAGCTCCCACTCTAGCTTTTGTCAGCTCCCATTCTAGTTTTGAACATTCCGCCATTCATTCCTATGGGACCAGTTTCACAACAAAAATGCCGATATTTTGTGAACCATTAGGCAAAAGGTTCCACAAAGTAATAGCACACCAATCGAGAACAATCCGCACGTTTCGGTATATTACTGTCTATGTAGTGTAAAAACTGTGGGAGGAGTTAGGGTGGTAAATCTGGCTATATAAATGAGAATATATATGTGAGATAGCAGTAAGTAGTCTTGCCATGCAAGAACACTTAACTATTACAATATTAGGAATACATTACAAGACTGACCGATATCTATAACAAGATGTAATGCAACACAGTGGTTTGTGAAGGAAATGTAATGTGTCTGTAGTCATGTAAAAACTGCTTCTGACAGCATGGTCCAGTGACATGAATATACAGCCTTCCTGATGGAGGGCAGGAATGGCCTTTTAGGCAAAAAAATGTTGACTGAATACTTGCCACTGTCAAGCAGTACAGGCCACAACCTTTTGTAAGGGAGGCATCTCCACCAGACAGACTGGCAAAAGCTGTAAAGCCAGCAGTTTTGTCAAGCTGGCATTTAGAATCTGGTCATGGGTGTGTCCGAAACCAAAGATCAGGTGAACTTTGCCAAGTGTATTTCACTTTTATTCCAATTTATTGTGCTGTTGCTGATTGTTTAATTTGTGTTATTGTGGGTTTTGTAATATATTTTTGTAATTTTTTTCTTTCACTGTTTTCCTCCATTAACCTCCCTGGCGGTATGATTCTTTTGGATTTTAGGTGCTGAAAGCGGTACCATTATTTTGCATGTAATTCTTGTGAATGAGCAGCCCAAACCAACTGTATACATTTATTATATATATTATTATATATATATATATATATTTATGTATATATATATATATATATATATATATATATATATATATATATATGTATACATATATATATATATATATATATATATATATATATATATATATATATATATATATATATATATATATATACATAAAAAGTACAGTAAAACTGCAGGAAAGGGCACTGGGGGGCAAACTAATGTGATTTTTTTTATTTTGAATAGTATCAGTGTGTTTGGTGTGTTTTAATATTTGAATTTGCCGCCGGTTCCACCCCCCTGCGAACGTCACGTCGCAGGAGACGGAAGCCGGGGCACGGAGACAATCGAGAGGAAAAACCGCCGCTAGAGACCCCCGGGACACATCGCTGGATCCCAGTGACAAGGTAAGTAACCCTGCTTACAGGATCCAGCAATTCTTCTGGCGGTACCCCAAGTGTAGCTCGGGGTTACCGCTTTTGGCTCTGAAATTTAACCCCGAGCCATGCTCGGGAATACCGCTAAGAAGGTTAAAATAATATTTGTAAATATTTAATCTGAATCTCTAAATGCTCTAATCACTGTTTCATTAAACAGTCACCCACCTTTCCCATGATCCAACACTGTGCTCAGTCCAGCCGTTTTCCCCCTGTGTCTCTCTCTCCTCGGCGCCGGCATCTGTACTATGGGCACCCAGCTGTCATAGCTTGCAGCTTCACAGCCTGGCACCCACTGCGCAAGTGCGATCGGTGCTGTGCACTGTGAATGGTCCTTCAGTTTTCTGGGACATGTGACGTATCCCAGAAACTGCAGGGGGGGGGACTTCTGCTTCTAATCGCCTAGGTGGTAGGAGCAGAAGTGCATGCAGGTACTAGTCAAAATCTGGGATCCGCTCCTCCCATCCTCCCCAAAATATCTATGTCACCAACAGAAGTGGGGGAGGAGGTCTTAAAGTGGAACCTCCCCTTTTGGGTGGAGTTTCACTTTAATTCTTCTTTGAAGAAAGCTACCATGTTGTAAACCATGTTACAATTCCGTCTGGGAGCGACAGCCAGTGATGCAGAGAAAGTCAGAACTGCAACAATAAATGCTGTGGACAGTGTATGTTTCTGTTAAAACATGTGGTGGCAACTACTATGTGTGTGTATAAATGGTTACCTGCATAGGTAACATGACGTGACAATCACTCTATGTCTGCTGGTGCTTAGATTGCTGTCCCACAAGCTGGGCAATTTTGTACAGGGTAGGGCTGAAAATAAAAATACCTTTTATAAGCCTGGCGGTCTCTTGCTCAATATCAGATACCATGATTTCTTGTCCATCCTTCTACAGCAAGTTAAAGATGGTCTGCTGAAATATTTCAGCCATATTCACTATGCTAGTTGGTGAGGCTAAACAGCCCCTGAAGTTGTTGCTAACGCAAAAGGCTAACACAAAAAAGATAGTCCTAAAAAGGACTGTTGGGTCTATGCACTGTGAACACAGAAGTACACATTATGTAACCAAGCAAACTTCAATTCACAATATTGTAGCACAATACAGCACTGTGCTGCATAGAACACTGGACTGTATAGTTTGTATAGCACAACTATCTCTTCCTGCAAAAACTGTCAGTTTGCCCTATTTACTCCAACATACAGAGGCAAAATCTTCATTATTGGCCCTTTCTAAACTACCTTAGCACAGATCAAAGGCCCAGAAGTTCATTAATAATAGTTGGTTGCTATGGCAGACAATGGTCCCCATTAGTTTGCCAGGTCTACAAACTGTGAACAAGTTGGTTTTGCCTTGCACACATGCTTAACCTGGATTTTAAGCTCATTCCTGATTGAAATAATCTGCACATGATTTGGATATTCAAAGTGTTACAATTGAATAAGTGCAGATTCTAAACTTTTTATGCAAATGAACCACAGAGTCTTTTAAGTTTTGCTTATTTTGTCTACTCAAATCATCTTAGAATTAAAAAAAAAATCTAAAGAAACTGAAGTTATTAAAAATACTTAGAGGTTAAAGAGGTATTAATTTTTCTGGTGAAAAAAAAAACATTATAAACATTAGTTATATAGTAGGAGCACTGAGATAATTACCACATAAATAGAATACAAAGGTGACTATAAACTAAAGAACAACAGCAAATTATTTAGCAAAGTATTGATTTCACATTACACCACAATTATTTCTTATTCAATGGGAATTCATAGCAAAACTCTGCAAAAGCCATGAGCACAAATTTCACATATTTATGCAAAACTTTTTATCAGCACTGAGGAATAGAAAATGGTTTAGGGCTGATACTCATCTCTCCCTTCAAAATTATATGAAATGCAATTGATTCACAAATTGTTTTTTTTTTTTTTTTCTTACTGATGCCACAGAGAAGAGTTCATACTTTGAATATGAGGAATATGGAAAATTTAATTAACGTATATCAAAAAGCTTTTGGGGAATGTATTTTTTGTTTAAAAAGCAGGGTGTGATATAAAACTTTATCTGTACTGAAAATATTTTCTACTGTAAAACTGTTTTAGTGCATACTCCTAGGATATTTATTTTTCCTGTGTCTTTCATAACAATGATTGAGGTTTTTTTTATTTATTTTTTTTTTTAATATATTTCAGTACACTTTTTTTTCTGAAATATTTGGGGTATTGATGATATAGGACTCATTTGGCGCTTTTCCACTGCATGGAACCGTACCGGTTCGGCACCCTTTTGTGCTTTTCCACTGCGGTACCGCATGGTATAGGGTCGGAACGGTTCGGTACGGTACGGTATAGGTTTGCTTTTCCACTGCATGGAACCGAATGGTACGGTACGGCCCTGAAAAAACAGTACCTACTCGATTGTGGTTCCAACAGGTACCAAACTGGTACCATATCCCACAATCCTTTGCATGCAGTCACTACTAGCCACTGATTGGTCAGAGAATCCTACCCACCCCGTTGTTATCCCACCCACTTAACTTTAGTACTGCTTTAGTGGAAAAGCAAACCTATACCGTACCGTACCGAACTGTTCCGACACCGTACCATGCGGTACCAGCAGTGGAAAAGCAAACCAGGCCAAGCAGGGCCGAGTAGAGCCGAGCCGGTACTAGCCGGTACTTGCAGTGGAAAAGTGCCAATTCAGCGCTATAATCAATAAAATGGAATAAAAGCTGCTGGACACCAGTAAAGGTCAAATCTATCAAGTCCCAGTAGGCATAAAATACAAAGAGGGTGCAGCGCTACAATAAATAAGAATATGAATATATACACTCAAGGATATGGATATAAAGGAGTCCTTAAAACAATCCAATCACAGTCAATAAATAGACATAAATGCAAGGTAGATTCCTTATATGTCACAGAGCCAAGCTTGAGAAATAAAGGAGACCCGTGCTGTAAAGGATGAAATATTGCACCTCTTCATTTGTGATTCCATCACCATATGTGCTAGCCTCTCACCTCAATTACCCGACCTCTAGGGTCATTGCGCAGTGTACTGCCAAATACCGGATGGGCTCCCAATCTCCAAAGCAATGCCTTCAATCTCAGAGCGTTTAACAGTGTTGCATTCCACCAAAAAGAAGGAACAAAAGACATCTAGTGCTCTCCGTTTGGTCAATATTTAATGCATATTAAAATCAGTGTACTTACAAACACCGCACTTTCCAAGTGCATAACGATCAGCTAATACAGAGATACACAACAGGCTGTGTGCTCGATGTGAGATCCCTTCGGAGCGTCGCGGGTGACGTCACAGCTCCTCCCCCGTACACGTTGCGTCAGTGGGTGTGACTTCTTCAGCGGGGTACGTGGAGGGTGGCACCCGCACGCTATTTATCGATGCTGCTTGGCAACCAGATGCTAAATCCCGGGGCGAAACAGGAAACACTCAGGAAACAGGAAACACTCATTTTGAAATTGGGAAACCCGCCCTATTTCCGGGAGGTTCCGGAGCCATCAAAGCCAATATATTATAAACCGGAAACTGGGAATAAAAACACGGATTTCTGATCCATATTTTTATTCCCAGTTTCCGGTTTATAATATATTGGCTTTGATGGCTCCGGAGCCTCCCGGAAATAAGGCGGGTTTCCCAATTTCAAAATGGAAACCTGAGCGTTTCCTGTTTCGCCCCGGGATTTAGCATCTGGTTGGCAAGCAGCATTGATAAATAGGGTGCGGGTGCCGCCCTCCACGTACCCCGCTGAAGAAGTCACACCCACTGACGCAACGCGTATGGGGGAGGAGCTGTGACGTCACCCGCGACGCTCCGAAGGGATCTCACATCGAGCACACAGCCTGTTGTGTATCTCTGTATTAGCTGATCGTTATGCACTTGGAAAGTGCTGTGTTTGTAAGTACACTGATTTTAATATGCATTAAATATTGACCAAACGGAGAGCACTAGATGTCTTTTGTTCCTTCTTTTTGGTGGAATGCAACACTGTTAAACGCTCTGAGATTGGAGGCATTGCTTTGGAGATTGGGAGCCCATCCGGTATTTGGCAATACACTGCGCAATGACCCTAGAGGTCGGGTAATTGAGGTGAGAGGCTAGCACATATGGTGAAAATGAAGAGGTGCAATATTTCATCCTTTACAGCACGGGTCTCCTTTATTTCTCAAGCTTGGCTCTGTGATATTTGGGGTATTATTTGCCAAATTACTGAATCTGGATTTGCCTCACTCAAGCAACCCAGTTATAGGGAGTTACTATAGTACATATCTAAGTGAAAAGTTAGCATCAATGGTTTTTTCACAGCCAATCTCCAGGTAAAACAATGCTCCCTCCCACCATACTCTCACTTTTTTTTTCAAATAACTGTTGAAACAGTGTTTTACTCACCTAAATATGGAGTCTTAGGCTGGCCATACACTGAGGAAATGTCTTTCCTGCCACAGGTTGCAGGAAAGAAATTTGCTTGATTCCCCCATTAACACGGACAATGTTGATGCAGGAATCCCTCCTGCCAGGCCAGGCCAGGCAGGGTAGGGAGAGGGAAGCCGTTCCTGCTGAGAGAAGACCATGATTATACCTGCTAGCAAAGATGGCTGCTATAGCCGCTTGTAATAATCACAAGAGAATTCAGCAAGCTGGTTGTACCCAAGTTGATCAGTCTGTCCATTAATTATTTAAATCTCGGCTAGTTCCTGCTGAACCAGCCGAGATTTGAACCATGCATGTGTGGCCTTAGTTCCTTGCTGTTATTGTTTTTTGGTACAAAAGACTGGCCTGTCCCTGTTGGTCATTTGCATTGAAGTCATGGCCTGAAGACTCTCTTACAGTTCGTAAGAGGACACCAGCCCTGGACAGCTAATAGAAAGTGTCCATGTAACACAGGACAACAGAAGAAGGACTCTCACCTCCTGTGAAAAGGATAAGAGAGAAAACTCAGACACACATGCCTGTAGATTTAGATGCCCTAAAGAGGCATTTAGGGAATTATTTTATGGCAGTGATTAGTTAGAAGAGATTCAAGGAAGGTGTGAGAGGACAGTGTCGGGGTTGTGGAAGGGGAAAGGGAGAGGGAGCTCATAAATCGGCTTTAAAATGTATGTAACTCCTAACAATAAACTTCTCTTGATTTCTCTTGTGTGTGTTAAACATACCATTAAAAGCATTTTGTTATATCTGTTTTCTAAATGCAAAAATACTGTAGATCTTGCCATAAATTCAGAGGTGTTCTGTACGTTTGCTGTATTATCTAAAACTACCCTCCTAGTTCTTATATTGGCTAGAACATGACTAGCCTTGGAAAAAGACAACTTGGTGGGCTGACAATAGTCCACAAAAATGCTGTTGGGCTTAATAACAAAATGCAATTCTGGCAGATCAACACATATTTTGTATAGTCTAAAAGGTTCTTTAATGGTATAAAAAATGTGTATTCCAGAGATGTACTGAAGGTTTTTTTTCTTATTTTCGCCTTGACGTTCACTTTAATAGTATTTTATTCTTTAATTTGGTCTACAGAATCAGAACCTTACTGTTTTTTTTCCTCTGTACAATTTTTGCATTAGCTTTTTTTACATTTGAATTGGTTCATGTCATACTTGGATACATTCCCACATCCACGTGTAAAGAAGTCTTTCAGTGTTCAGACTAAAAAGGTCTGAGTAAAGTCAGAAGTTGCTATCTACATACCTTTACCTGGTTAGTGTTTTAAAAAAGGCGAAACCAGATATTCAGCCTTCCAGGAAGCTATCATTTTCACAATAAAAATCAGTAGTAGTCTCCATGGTTCTCACTGGAAAGGCTATCTTTAAAGCAACACTGTCCTCATTTTTAAGGATTTAAAACCAGCAAAAAAAAACTGTTTATACACCCAACACCTATTCAAGATATTTGTTCATTGAACATTCATGTATTCAAACCCTAACTGTATAATATTTAGTTTACAAAACCGCTGTGTAAAATAAACAATTAAATTTTTTACATAGTATAGTGTTTTCACTGTTATTTTATTTATTTTTGTTTTCATGTGTGCTGATGATGTCCTCCATCCTCTGCCAGCTCTTTCTTGTCTAGATGCATGAGCTGACATTGCTGGACCATGGCTATGCAATGTGTATGTTTAGGCATGGCCACTTGCAGTTTCCACCAGGTGGTTTTGTGACAGGGTGACAACATAGGAGCACAGTTACATCATTCTTAAATCCTGTGCATGCACAATGTATCTTTCAACTGCAACTTTGAGATGGCCTAGATAAATAAATTACTCCCTCTTCTTCAGATGCACTTTTTGTATAGCCCTGTTTTATATACTAGATCAGGGGTCTCCAAAATTTCTAAACAAAGGGCCAGTTTATTTTCCTTCAGACTTTAGGGGCAGACTGTGGCCAGTGGGAGTGAAATTTGTACTGCCATCAGTGGGACAAAACATTGCCATGTTTGGTGTTAGGGGAGGAATAGTGCCCCTTCATTGGTATAATTAAGAGGGATAGTGCCCCAGGGTTGGTATCGGTGGGACAAATGGTGCCCCATTGTTGATGTGAGTTGGTAAAATAGTGCTTCATATCACTGGGAGGAATAGTGCCCCAAAGACTGGATAAACTAGAAAAAGGCAAGAAGTTGGGACTTTAAATGGAGCACCAAAAATAGTGCCCCCATCCCTGGTTACATGAAAAAAAGGAAAAGGTTCGGGATTTTAAATGAGCTAGAGACCAGAACGCTAGGAGACATGGGTAATAAAAACATTTTATTACTGTACACCAACAATTGACAAAGTACAACTAAAATAGCAATTCGTGTATAAACAGCATGAAAATGAGGAGGGAGGAAAGGGTTATCCAATCCTATGGTTACTTACAAGATGGCTGTCATTAACAAAGTGGGGTTCTGTGGGCGCAGGGCATCGTATGTTCCTTCCCCGGGGAGCTGTAGTGGTAATCCCCGCAGTCCCGCACAATGCACCACACACATCACCATAAAAACAAAGTACAGAATGAGGAAAAAAGGTGGGTTGCGGCTGTGTTGCTGTGAGGAAGCAAAAAAACTACTAAATGTCTGAAGTTACAAAAAATATGGGAAAAATAGCATGTGTAGAAGTGGCGGACCAGAAAAGAACTCTCCACAGCCAAAAAGAAAAAAAAGGGAGATAATGAGATTGTGAATAAAAATAAAAAGAGAATCAGTCAAAACCAAGAAGTAAGTAGGTGCAGTATATCCAAAAATTAAAAAGTATACAGCAAGATATTAAAAATGTGGTTACCTTAAATGACTGCATCAAGTGTTATAGTAGCATACAACATGTGTTGTGTCTCAAATCCTAGGTCTGAATGACCTGTAGCAAAATTGGGGATATATATGTGCATCAGCACAACCACGGGTGCCTACCAGCTTCACGTTGATTGCTAATTGGAAAAAGGTGTCCCCCAATTAAGGCAGACCTGCTGCCAGAAGAGGGAATGGTACACCTCAGACGCTAAGCAGTTGTAGGTGTAAACTGATGGCGTCTGATGCTATGACGCCAAAATGACGCCAAGCAAAAGACGCAAAATGTGGCGCCGACCCGCAGTGGAAAAAACCTGCCAAACCTCCCATGCCGAATAAAGCAGGGGGGGGAGAGGCGGGGCACCGGCATGCGTCGCAGGTCCCTGGCCTGGAAACCAAACAAACGCCCAGCCCACAAGAACGTATATTGCAATTTTGTGTAATTCAATACACAATATATATTAGGTCCATGACTGCTGCAGCAAGTTTTTTAATCAACATTCATTACCATGTTGCACCCTGCAGACCGTTTACAGTACGGCAACAATGTAGCTACTTTGGACTGTGTGGCCAATACGAAGTGCCATTGTCCCTATACTCTTTATGCAGATTTTTGTGTACCTGAACATGCATCAGAGTGACCCAAATGTGTGAAATATGCTGTTTATACACGAATTGCTATTTTATATGTTGTACTTTGTCAATTGTTGATGTACAGTAATAAAATGTTTTTATTACCCATGTCTCCTAGCATTCTGGTCTCCACCTCATTTAAAGTTCCAAACCTTTTCCTTTATTCAAAGACTGGATAAAAGCAAGCTAAGGGTCCTGGGCCGCATTTATGGGTTGGATTTAGTAAAGTGCAACTTAGCATGACGTTTTAGAGTTACAGAAAAGAGAGATTCCCTTGCATTCAGGAATGGGTGAGGTCCAATATTGCTATGCTGTTTTAGAAATACTCAACTCTGAAATAGGATGGAATTGAAAGTAGGAGACTTCTCAGGTATGTGAGGAAATCCCTATCTGTTAAAATATAGTCAAATTGCAGCTTCTCGAAAGAGATGGGTCTACCATTTTGGAGAAGGTCAGATTAACTTGCATATTACCTTGTCCTCCTAAGTTGATAAATTTGGTATGAGGAATTTAAACACCCCCAGTGGAAAATAAATCTGTAGGGGCTGTTTTGCATACATTACCAGATTTTAGAAAATATGTCCATGCCTCTAGAGTTGCCCAAATTGTAGGGTGTGTATATT
>NW_028119554.1:0-24765 GCF_965119305.1 Pelophylax lessonae | reverse complement strand
AAAGATTGTGTTCACTGTACCCCACAAAGATTTTGTTCACTGCACTCCAAAAGGATTGTCTTCACTGCATCCCACAAAGATTGTGTTCACTGTACCCCACAAAGGTTTTGTTCACTGCACCCCACAAAGATTGTGTTCACTGTACCCCACAAAGGTTTTGTTCACTGCACCCCACAAAGATTGTGTTCACTGTACCCCACAAAGATTTTGTTCACTGTACCCCACAAAGGTTTTGTTCACTGCACCCCACAAAGGTTTTGTTCACTGCACCCCACAAAGATTGTGTTCACTGTACCCCACAAAGATTGTGTTCACTGCACTCCAAAAGGATTGTCTTCACTGCACCCCACAAAGATTGTGTTCACTGTACCCCACAAAGGTTTTGTTCACTGCATCCCACAAAGATTGTGTTCACTGTACCCCCCAAAGATTTTGTTCACTGCACCCCACAAGGATTGTCTTCACTGCACCCCACAAGGATTGTCTTCACTGCACCCCACAAAGATTGTGTTCACTGTACCCCACAAAGATTGTGTTCACTGCACTCCAAAAGGATTGTCTTCACTGCACCCCACAAAGATTGTGTTCACTGCACCCCACAAAGATTGTGTTCACTGCACCTCACAAAGATTGTGTTCACTGTACCCCCCAAAGATTTTGTTCACTGCACCCCACAAGGATTGTCTTCACTGCACCCCACAAGGATTGTCTTCACTGCACCCCACAAAGATTGTGTTCACTGTACCCCACAAAGATTTTGTTCACTGCACCCCACAAAGATTGTGTTCACTGTACCCCACAAAGATTTTGTTCACTGCACTCCAAAAGGATTGTCTTCACTGCATCCCACAAAGATTGTGTTCACTGTACCCCACAAAGGTTTTGTTCACTGCACCCCACAAAGATTGTGTTCACTGTACCCCACAAAGGTTTTGTTCACTGCACCCCACAAAGATTGTGTTCACTGCACCCCACAAAGATTGTGTTCACTGCACCCCACAAAGATTGTGTTCACTGTACCCCACAAAGGTTTTGTTCACTGCACCCCACAAAGATTGTGTTCACTGTACCCCACAAAGGTTTTGTTCACTGCACCCCACAAAGATTGTGTTCACTGTACCCCACAAAGATTTTGTTCACTGCACCCCACAAGGATTGTCTTCACTGCACCCCACAAAGATTGTGTTCACTGTACCCCACAAAGATTTTGTTCACTGCACCCCACAAAGATTGTGTTCACTGCACCCCACAAAGATTGTGTTCACTGTACCCCACAAAGATTTTGTTCACTGCACTCCAAAAGGATTGTCTTCACTGCACCCCACAAAGATTGTGTTCACTGTACCCCACAAAGGTTTTGTTCACTGCACCCCACAAAGATTGTGTTCACTGTACCCCACAAAGGTTTTGTTCACTGCACCCCACAAAGATTGTGTTCACTGTACCCCACAAAGATTGTGTTCACTGTACCCCACAAAGGTTTTGTTCACTGCACCCCACAAAGATTGTGTTCACTGTACCCCACAAAGGTTGTGTTCACTGCACCCCACAAAGGTTTTGTTCACTGCACCCCACAAAGATTGTGTTCACTGCACCCCACAAAGATTGTGTTCACTGTACCCCACAAAGGTTTTGTTCACTGCACCCCACAAAGATTGTGTTCACTGTACCCCACAAAGATTGTGTTCACTGCACTCCAAAAGGATTGTCTTCACTGCACCCCACAAAGATTGTGTTCACTGTACCCCACAAAGGTTTTGTTCACTGCACCCCACAAAGATTGTGTTCACTGTACCCCACAAAGGTTTTGTTCACTGCACCCCACAAAGATTGTGTTCACTGTACCCTCCAAAGATTTTGTTCACTGCACCCCACAAGGATTGTCTTCACTGCACCCCACAAGGATTGTCTTCACTGCACCCCACAAGGATTGTCTTCACTGCACCCCACAAAGATTGTGTTCACTGCACCCCACAAAGTTTTTGTTCACTGCACCCCACAAAGATTGTGTTCACTGTACCCCCCCAAAGATTTTGTTCACTGCACCCCACAAGGATTGTCTTCTCTGCACCCCACAAAGATTGTGTTCACTGTACCCCCCAAAGATTTTGTTCACTGCACCCCACAAGGATTGTCTTCACTGCACCCCACAAGGATTGTCTTCACTGCACCCCACAAAGATTGTGTTCACTGTACCCCCACAAAGATTTTGTTCACTGCACCCCACAAAGATTTTGTTCACTGCACTCCAAAAGGATTGTGTTCACTGCACCCCAAAAAGATTGTGTTCACTGCAGCCCACACACAGAAAAATGGATGTGGATCACTGACACCTGCCTATCTCCTATCCCACACCACACAGCAATATCGATTGTAGTTTGTAGAACACACTTTCCCTAAAATTCAGCAGACTCTGTCCCTAACAGGATTGAGAAGAGATCGTAGATCAGGAGAACTAAGTGCAGACCCCACCCCACACAGCAATATCGATTGTAGTTTGTAGAACACACTGACCCTATAATTCAGCAGACTCTATCCCTAAAATGCCTTCAACTCGCCCTGCCTAAACACTCCGACCTGTCCCTCAATTCTATCCGGACACAAATGGTTTTTTCCTGCCTATCTTTCCCTAATCAGCAGCCAGCACGTTGATGTGTGCTCTGTCCCTGATCTAAGCAGCATAATGACGCCGCTGCGGCTGCCTCGAACTTATAAAGACTTGGTCACATGCTTCAGACGGCCAATCACAGCTACTGAGACATTTGCAGGCATGGCTGGGATGGCTTAAGGCACACCAGTTAAACGATTGTTGATTGGCTGTTGAAAGCCCGCCATGAAAAGAGCGCCAAAGCATGCAAAACCCGGAAATAAAACGACCGAACACGGATTTTTACCCGAATATACAGTAAAGTGTCCGTGTTCGTGTTCGGGTAACAAAAATCCAATTATTCGGTACGAACACGAATAATACAGTCCGTGTTCGCTCAACACTAATCATCACCCTATCAAGGTACAATATACTGCAGTGGTTGGCAAATGATCTAATATCTATTGGTACCCTAAAATGTGGCTGAACAGTTTTAAGCATTTTTTTGTATCCTTTAGTTCATTTGCATTTTTGTGTTCCTGTGTTAGACCAATCCTAGACAGTATTTACATTATGTGACAGTGTTAGGCCCTGCCTCTTTGTTCAAAGTGGGAATGGCACATAGAGATTTTGAATTTGGAGCTTGAGAGACTCTGGAATATTGGTTCTGAACAAAAAAGACTGGCTTTGCAGTTTTCTCTAGGTTTTGTAATTCCCTTTCTTTTTCAAATAAAAGTGGGTCAACAAATAAACAGGACTACCTGGCAGCTGCAAACTCACTAGGAAGCACTGCACTTGAGAAATATCCCCACGCATATCACAATTATTAAAACTGAGCCCAGAGAAACCTGAAAGTTCTCCCTTGCAGTAGGGCTAATTCCACACTACAAGGGTTAGCTGCTTTTTAATGTATAAGGGATGGTAAAAGCAATTTCACTTACTTGATCCTCCATTCCCTTGACAGGTGGCATTCCCCCATGATCCAGCAGTGTAGTCTCTCTCAGAACCCTTGTGTCCAATGCAGGGCTATAGACACTGCATTTATTTTCATTATATCAGGACCTTAGACTGCTAGAGCATAGGGAAGGAAAAGCTGGACCAGTCTAGCAGCACAGGTGGGACCTCCAGGAGCAGAGGACAGGGTAGGTAAATCTACTTTTCTATGCCCCCCTAGACCTAAATCAGCAACTAACCCCTGTAGTGTAGGGAAGACCACATTACCACGGAGAATTTTCACATTTTCTGGTGTTTAGATTTAACTTAAATATAAAATATGTTTCTATAATGTATATAAATAATTACCTGGCCTAAACGATAGAATGTGCATTAAATACATACATCTCCTATTATTGTTATGAAAGTTGAGAAGTAAAAAAACAGGTCATACTTTTAGTTTATTCTACTTGTCCTGACCCCTCCCAACGCGTGTTAACACAGGGTTACATGTCTTCCTCAGGGGGACTTCTATTCAATTATTTATATATATATATATATATATATATATATATATATATATATATATATATATATATATATATTTTTTTTTTTTTTTTTTTTATAGGGGATGTATGTGTTGCCTTCAGGACATCTAACAACATGGGCTTCATTTCCCCATCCTAATCATTCGACACAAGCAGGATGGGAGAAGCAATACTTAGCAGGCCTGCCATGCAAAGTGAATAGCCTATTTGCCTTTAGCAATCAACCCCCATGTGTGTGTGTTGTTGTACAGTGTATTGAATGCATATCTGTTGTTTTAGTGCTTTCAAAATGGATGGGCTGCCTTAACACAATGTACATCGATGCACAAAGTACAGCCCATAAATGTACACCCCATCACATTGGACAAGTGTAAAAGAAGGCTAAAATAATATCTGGTAATCCTGCCATTAGGTTTCTTGTGCAGGCACTTTTTTATAGGGCAATACAACTTTGTCCCTGTTTCCCTGTGATGTCACCTTGTCATAGCTTTGAAAATGATAACTACAAGTGACCATGGTAATGCACATTACATAAGCCCACTGTGTATCACACATGAAGAGAGAGGATTCTCCAAAGCACCGCAAAACACTCCAAAGGACTGTAGACAACAATATAAAAACAATACAGTATATGACCACTGTATATAGAAAACTGGTACTACTGTGTCCTCACTGGAAAAAAAAAATATTGTTACTTCCTCACTGACCACTGTGACAGAAAGCGAGAGAAATCTGTAGTTAGACAGCAGCAAAGGATTGACAGAGGATGGACCCCTTTTCACGATATAAAAAGTTATTTTGGATAGTTCTTGAAAAAGAATCACATTTTCAGCTCAGGCATCATGCACATTTTTTGTAATAAATCTTCCATGGCAGACCTGCTTTAACTACAGTGTAGTTTGTAGGCACAATATATGCAATAAGCTAGTGATATGGGAAAGCTTTTGGTTATGGGGCAAAACAAAAACAAATTGCTTGCTTGTCTCTACTCCCAAATAAACTGCCAAATTTGCACAAAGAATCTAAATTTAAAAACAAAAATTTGCTGTCAACTAGAATATATTAGAGCTTTAAACATATACATGACCTTTCATGTAAGCAGTGTATTTTTTCTCTTTCTGTGAATTAATTTCATCTAGCTATGTAAATAAGTCTGGGCAATGCAATTCTTTGTATTAATTACAGTATTTTAGAATATACTGGCCCCGAAGCTAAGACTCAGCATCGCACAGCACGTTCTAGACAAAAATAATTCTAATAAGCTAAGTGCTTTTCCATAAAACATGAACTGACCTCTTCATAACTGAAACCTTTATGATCTGAACAAACTTTAGTCAATATTAACTTTTTTACAACTTTGCATACCAAAAGAAATTATGTTTAGATATGAGGCTTTCATTTTGTATACTGTCATCCTGTATATATTTTTATTATAAATTTACAAATATTCACAATTTATAAAACACATATTTGCATGTTTAATGCACTTTTGTAATCTAACTCTATTGAAAATCATTGTATTACAACATTACAATATATCCTGATAACAGAAAAATATGCATTTTTTAATTGTAAAATGATAAAACATGAACAAAAATTAGGAAATCGAATGTAAAATATGATACTAACTAACTAGCCACTTAATAGAACATATCCATTTGTAGAGCAATCTATTTACTAGTCAACCTAAATCAATAGACTATGAACATAGAAATAACTTACCTTAACCTCTTCAGGGCTGCCCCATAGCAGTTTTACTGCTATAGGGCGGCACCTGTGTGGCGGATCACATGTTTATATGTGATCTGGCTCTTACGGGTAGGGCATGCATGCATTTTTACCAAAAATATGTAGCAGAATACATAGTGGTCTAAATGAAAAAAAAATGATTTTTTTTTTTTTTATTGGATATGTTTTATAGCAGAAAGTAAAAAGTTTTGTTTTTTTTTTCCAAATTGTCCATATTTTTTGTTTATAGTGCAAAAAAAATAAAAACTACAGAGGTGATCAAATACCACCAAAAGAAAGCGACCGTGCAAATGTCAGTTAAAGTAACGCAGTGCCATATCACAAAAAATGGCCTGGTCAAGAAGGTGGGTAAACCTTCTTGTGGTCAAGTGATTAAAGGAGAATTTCAGCCAAAGCTATTTTGGTTACACTTCTCCTATGAATCACAAGAGTGCAGTACTTTCTGAATTCATGTGACCAATTTTGAGTTGACAGTGGGCTAAAACCAGCTGCTGGCTGATTTCACTTTGCAGTCCAGATCCACCCAGATGATTGGACCAGCACCTGACTTAACCTCTCAGCATGCTGCTGAGACCCTGAGCAAGCCCCTCACACCCCCTCCATAGCCCAGCGCTCCAGTAAGCACTTTAGGGACAGAGCAGAGAGCTTGTGACTGAGCGATCTGTAGTGTTTGATCACTCA
The DNA here is from genome assembly GCF_965119305.1 of Pelophylax lessonae. Classification (NCBI taxonomy): domain Eukaryota; kingdom Metazoa; phylum Chordata; class Amphibia; order Anura; family Ranidae; genus Pelophylax; species Pelophylax lessonae. The sequence continues at coordinate 18,267 of NW_028119554.1, read as the reverse complement.
GTTTGCAGGGTAGAGCCAGCAGGGGACAGATGCAGCTGGGATCAGTGCTGCAGCCATCTAGGTGAGTATGATTTTTTTTTATATTTCCACACTTTTAATATTTCCAGCACACGGTTCACACAGATTCTGCTTCTCCATCCACATTTTTCACCCCTGGTTTCATTCCAACAGCCACAGTCACAGCATTCTGGTATGCTCTACCAGCAATCTCAAAGTAGCTCCCAAGCCCTCCACAGTCTACAGACTCAATGCTTTGAGGATGTCACCCATGGCTGAGTACCAACATTCTTTAGTTGGCTGTTTATGTTCTAGTTTCTTCCCTGACCCCAGAGATATACTTTAAGGTTGTTCCACCAAGTACTCTTTCTTTTTGGTGCCATTTGCATGTTTTGGAGCTCACTTTACTCTGAACTGTTTGGACCTTTTTTTTTGTATGTCTGTACAGGTTGATTATGCCTCCATTACAGATTTTTTAACCTCTCTTTCCTTGCTGCAACTCTTGCACAATAACAATCTCATGGACCATGATATTGCTGTTTCTGAAGTTTTTCAGTGCGTTACAGGCATAAAATTGGGCAAATATCCAGGTCCCGATGGCTACATGGCCCTTTGAAACAAAGTGAAAAGTGAAGCACAAAATGAATCAGCTGATTGGACTGTAAAATTTACTTCGAGTGGACCTGCTGTTTCATTAGACCTTTAACGAATCATGCAGAGATCATTTGTTATTTTAAATATAAATTATTTCATATTAGTTGAAATTCCTTAAATTTTTCTTGCATCCGAATGTCCGTAAGATGCAAAATTTGGCCGAATTTCGATTCGTTACGAAACGCATTGCACATGCCTAATATTTTGTGGTTTTGCACAAAAGTGAGCAGATTATGGATTTAAGTCTACGCCTTGCTTCGTACATTGATACATTTGAATCTCAAGAAAAACCCCTATGAAGACCTCCTCTTCAAACCTATAGATGCACTCTTTTATGAATAACAGCTCACTACTAACATTTTCAAAGCAACCAAGCTCATTATCACCAGTGCATGAAAGTCTCCCGTCTTTAGCTTTGAGGTGATAAAGCATGAATGACATCATGATTAATGAAAAACTGACAGCCATATTAATCAACTCTCGTAATAAATTTGTTCGTATTTAGCAACCATGTATACAGCACTTTCATCCATTGCGTTTTGATCACTCAATATTAGAGATCTGAGGTTCCTGCACTCCTGGCCCCTGGGATTTCTCCGCTTCTCTTTCTTTTTGCTTTATCTCCTCTTTTTTTCCTTTCTTACTCCTTTTCTTTGTTGCTTTTTTTTTTTTTTGATTGCCTAATGCACATACTAGCTACTTGTTAGAGGGCCCTCCCACCATCTTCTTTATCTTTAGATGGGGTAGTGGACTGTACTTTCACTTGTTAACTGTTTTTAATCATCAGGAACTCCCCTTGGTTGCTGGATTTTTCTGTTTATATTGCACGTGTCCTATTGTTATCTGTACGATTCATGCTGTGTACGGAACCTGCATCGACCAATACAAATTTTGCCCTGTTTTTCTTTGTATAGGTGACATCTCCACATTTTCATACTCTTTTCTGATGAACAATGGATCTTTGTATTTTTTATTAATTTTTTTTTTTACCTTGATCCAAGAGATATCTTCGTTTTGCACTGAGTGCGCATCTAATAAGGTGTTGGAATTGATTTTGCTGAAAACTACAATTCCTGTATTTCCACTTTGTGCCGTGTAATGCAGTTCATTAAATCTGCTTGTAAGGAAGCTTTTAGAGAGAGCAACTGTGTCAGATACAGGTTGGCTAGATGTAGGAAATGTGGCTATAGGGCCAGGTAAAAGTGTGTCTAATAATGCTGCAGACCTCGCACCTATCTCTTCCTGCATGCCTTTGTCTCATTGTGGAGATGGGTCCCTGCTTGACTTAGATTTGGCAGGGCTGGAGCAGGTGAGGGCGGAGGTCCCAGAGCTGCTCGCTGAAGCAGCGGCTGTTGTTGTGTCCAGAGCGAGTGATGTTGAGGCGGGCGCTAGAGATCTGGTCACAGACCGAGAGGTTTGGTCTCCGTTGCCTTTTTGCTATGGTCCATGGGAGATGCTCAGGAAGAAACCTGAGAGTTTCCAGGGTTGTGGAGAAACCCTGTTTCTCCAGGGCATGGCTGAAAGGATCCCGTGGATGTGAGTTTCGAACACGGTGGTTTGGCAGCTTTGTGGGCTCCTAGAATTGGTTGATCTCCCGGCAGACATGCAGAGCTCTCAGATCAAGCGTCCATCTTGCTGGGCAATTACCAAGCCCCCCCCCCCCCGGGGAATACAATTCTGATATGAGCACCTTTGCCTCTGGGGCTTTTGAGGCAGATCTGTTCGTATAGGGTAAAGTAGGATAAGTAAAAGTTTTTTTTCAGGTTATTTGATGATACACATACAACATCAGTTCACAGACAGTGGCTATTACTCACAGATAAAGGTGATAGCGCAGCATTAGTTTATTTTGTATGCACATACAAGTTTTTTCATTTCATGCTTGCAGCTTTATTCATTCACACACTAGTGCACAGATAACAACATATGCAATAATATGACAATTACATACTGTAGGTAGTCCTGAACAAAACCGTTACCCTGTAAAAACTTAGGTTACTACTGCTTTGCAATATGACAACAATGAGCCTTGAAGTAACCCTTTAATTTTTTTACAGAAACCATTACCACTGTATATTTTGTCAACAACTATACAGCAGAGTAACAAAACACTGGGGCATAATCACTGAACAAAAACTCAGTTTTTTTTCTGTCCCTGTTAATTCCCACACTGGATACGGCCATCTTACCTTTCAAACAGCACAGAGAGGTTAAAGACAAACTGCTAATCATGTTAAGGTAAAGGCAACTCAGTCGTTCTCATAACAATTCAGAATATGTATATTAGTTACAACACAGTGACTGCTTAGGCTGTTTTTTTGTGGAGGGTGAAGGGGAGTGCATTTAAGACAGATCATAGAGTAGATTATGATGGCATCGCTATGTTTACCTGTTTGGGAGAACAGAAATGTTCATTCGAAGGCTGCATCTACCACCAGATTAATCTGCTAGCTAGCACTTGAATAATTTATATGCACTTGGTGAATTGTGCAAAAGCTAGCCGTAGACAGATTCAATTTCAATCACTGTGGGGTTGATTTACTAAAACTGGAGAGTGCAAAATGTGGTGCAGCTGTGCATGGTAGCCAATCAGCTTCCAAGTTCAGTTTGTTCATTTAAGCTTTGACAAAACAATCTGGAAGCTAAATGGGTTCTATGCAGAGCTGCATTAGATTTTGCACTCTCCAGTTTTAGTAAATCAACTCCTCTGTGACCATTCCTGTTTAACAGAAGACAATAGTTATATTATCTTCTGTCGTACCAACAAATTGAAAAACTTTTGTTGATCAGCAGTTGCAGCTGCTGATCAATGTATTCTGACAGTGACTGGATGGAGGAATGTGCTTTTTTTTCCCATTCAGCCCGCTGCCTATACAAATGAACCGTCTTCAGTGTAAGTTGTGACTGCTTACCAATTTCTCTGCATTATCTTGTTCAAGAAAGTAGGTATTTTTTTTATATCTATAATTGGCATTCTATAATCTATGTTATTATAAAAGTTAGCATTTAATAAATCCCATTGCATTAAATTAAAATGTAAATTATTTTTTATAACATTTAACTTTTCTTAGAAAATCATATTAGTTGCTCGCATGAGCAATGATGATGGGCACATTATTTAAAACAAGAAAAAATGTAAAAGACAAAGTAATGGCATCTACAATGTAGTACACTCCATTAAATTAGGGTAAAATATAGTGATTTATTTATTCATTTCAATAATACTAATTGCACTTTGCAGATATAATATTTATGTTCTGAAGCAAATGCACTTTTTATTGCTACCATGTAAATCAATTAAAAATAAAATAGACAATTTAAACCATTTAACACTGACTGAACAGGAAAATGATTTTCTCTCTGAATAGCAGAATACAAGAGATAGAGAGAGGGTGTTTCGTATGACCCAACATTTTGAGTTGAAACCAGAACAGGAATAAAGTTAAAATCTTTATGAAGGGACATTTGTTCTGGTGACTAATGATTAGGGATGATCGAACGGTTCGGGTCGACCATCCATTCGACCCGAACATTGACTGTTCGAGGTTAGGCCGAATTTAGAACTTTTTGCTGAAAAAGTTCGGAATTCGGCAACCAGAACCGACCAAAATGCAATGGGACAGGAACTGGGCTTTAAAAGCCAGTGATTGGACCAGAACCATCAGTAAAAGCCAATTGAGGGGGCAGGAGGATGCTAGGAATGTGATTGGAGTGACTAGGGGGTCCAGAGGCCAATCAGTAGTGAATACGCCCCTCAGTATATAACATAGCCCCGCCAAATCTCTAGCACTGTAATACAGGGCTGTGGAAGAGAGTGGAAGCAGTTCTGTTACTCCTGCTTCAAAAGTGTCATTTAGCAATTATTAGTGTGAGGAAAGGGATATCTAGTGTAGTTAGGGTACTATTTTCCACTATAGTTAGATTCAATAATCTTGTTTCTGTAGGGAAAGTGTTAAGTGTCAGGGTGACCGTAGTGTAGCGTAGGGTGAACTGACTCTGACTGCTATGGCAGGGTGACCAAACTGTTCCATGTCAGGATGACCGCCATAGAAAATAGATCGTTTGTCTTAGAATTGCAGTAGAGCAGGCATATGGCTCCGCTCCTTTCACACCTGGCCGTTCTTGTTTATTGGGATTTTTGTGGACGTCTTTGGAGGCAGGAATAACATTTGAACTTCTGTATAGGGGTATATATACACACACACACACATATATGTATATATACACATACATACATATAATGTGAAAGTATCGGAACCCTATGCCTGCGCTAATGAAATTATTTGCAGGCATAGGGCTCCGCTCCTATCACACCTTTATGTGTGTATGTGTATATATACATATATGTGTGTGTATATATACCCCTATACAGAAGTTCAGATGTTATGCCTGCTTCCAAAGACGCCCAAAAAATTCCCAAAAAAACGCCTGCACCAACACACCTGGGCGTTTTTGTTGCAGGCGTTTTTTTGGGCATTTTTTGGGCGTCTTTGGAGGCAGGCATATGTAACGTTCATGCGTTTTTGTTAGTGGATGGATTTACAGCTGCAGAATTATTACACTCAGTAGCCTTGTAGAGATTCTGTTGAACAAACATATCCAACTCTCAGGACTTCATCACAGTGCACAGCCTGTTATGCAATATACATATACTCAATCAGATGTTTAATGGAGGGATAGAATATATGAGAATGTATAGATGAGAGACAGGCTATTGTATGGTGAGCACTAAGAGTAGTATTAGGAGAGTTGCAGGTGATGGTAAAGCAGATAGGTTCTGATGTCAAGTATAGTGCAGATGGTAAGAGGACACAGATGGAGTATACTTAGACAGAGTAACCTAGTGCACGGATAGTTGAAGGTAGTCCCAAGAGCTAACTGTCTATGCAGATGATAGGGAATAGATAGATACAGATAGTCCTGGTAATTGCAGTAGATGACAGTAGGAGATTGGTTAGTAAGGAATCCCCTGTGGGGTACTTATCACTTAGATAGGTTAGTAGTAACAGTGTCCTTTAGAGAGAGGTGATCCCGTAGCGAGATACGGATCAGCAGCGAGGTTCCAGCTTCAGTTCAGCAAAGGGAAATGCCAGCAGCTCCGACTTCACAGGAGAAGGTGCGGTGAACATGTGGTTTGAACGAGCAATGAGTGAGAGAAAGCCGGCGATTGAAATAGCCGCTCATAGCGGCGCTCAGCAATGATGTCATCCGGTCTTAAAGGTGTATGCGTCTCTTGGATAACAAGATGGGACGCAATTTAGTAAGAGAGAAATATGGAACAAGGGTACCAGAGGTACCAGAACATTACAGCATAACATCTGAACTTCTGTATAGGGGTATATATACACACACACATATATGTATATATACACATACACACATATAGGTGTGAAAGTAGCGGAACCCTATGCCTGCGCTAATGAAATTATTTGCAGGCATAGGGTTTCGCTCCTATCACACCTATATGTGTGTATGTGTATATATACATATATGTGTGTATGTGTATATATACACCTATACAGAAGTTCAGATGTTATGCCTGCCTCCAAAGACGCCCAAAAAATGCCCAAAAAAATGTCTGCAACAAAAACGCCCAGGTGTGTTGTTGCAGGCATTTTTTTATGACCTTTCGGCCATACTCTCCCTCTATACATCCCCGTCAGCTAAAGTCCTTTCCTCCGGTATCCTATCCAAACCCTTCTCTATAACAAATTGCACTTGTCAGGGTTGTCCCTTCTCACCCTTAATATTTAATCTGCTGATCGAACCTCTTGCAGAATCAATCCGTGCGCACCCCCTAATCTCCGGCTTCAAATTCAAGTGTTCTCACCACTTCATCAGTCTATTTGCAGATGATGTGATCCTGAGCCTCACCAACCCTCTCATCTCACTCCATGATGCTGACCAAATTCTCCAATCATACAGTGCGGTATCCTACTACAAAGTGAACTTCACCTAGTCACTAATCCTGAACATGGGTCTACATCCGACCACACGGTCACACCTATCCACCACACTGCCCTATGCTTGGGCAGATCAAACAATCCCATTCCTAGGCATCAACCTAACTTTTCCCACGTCCAAACTACTTCCTTCCAATATCAAACCTCTTATTAACACCATACTTGAAGACACACGCAACTTTCAGAAGGTAAATCTGTCCTGGGCGGGTAGAATCGTCACCTTTAAAATGATGTGCCTCCCCAAAATTCTCTACGTATTCCATACACTTCCAATTCACATTCCAAAGCACTATCTTACAGCCCTTTCTAAATCCCTTTGCAAGTTTGTCTGGCAAAAAAGAAGAGCAAGATGTAACTATGCTCACACCGTGAAGCACAGGACTGTGGGAGGTGTGGGTCTTCCTGACATCCATGATTACTACCTTGCCTCTCAACTCTCGCCTCTGTCATATTGGTTTTCAGACTCTCAAAATCTCCCATGGATCAAGGTCGAATAAACTTTGGCTAAAACGGAAGACCTTCACCTCCTACTGTTGGCAGACCTCTGGCGCCCCTTACAATTGTCCTCACTCTCCCTCCCTACTCAAGCCACTATAAAAGCTTGGCAGTTATTCCAAGACAACCTTGATACCTCTGTGCCCACATCATCAATCACCCTTCCTTTGAAAATTCTGGAAATCCTAATGTCAAATTAGCTAAACTGACATTGGCTGGTATCCTTACCATAGACCAACTATACTCCAACGACTCCATTAAAAAGCTTCTCCTCTCTTCAGGCTGAATTTCCAATCCACAGCACAGCTGTTTACACTTATAATAGTATATCCAGTTTCCTCTCTAAACATCCATCCCTGAAACTAACTTTCCCCACCTCTCTGTGGCAATTCTTATCCTCTCCCCGACCCAACCAGAAAGGCATCTCACTCTTTTACAACCTCCTTCACTCTAAATCAACCTTCACTAAAACAAAACCCATGCTTAAATGGGAAGAGGAACTTCAAATATCTTTCAGCGATGGCCAATGGACATTGGCAATTCGCAGCACTTACAGAGCCTCCCACTGCGTTGCCCACTGGGAACAAACTCAGAAATTGCTCACCAGATGGTACTTAACCCCTCTGCGCTTATCCACATTCTATACCCGAAGCAGCCCACTATGCTCGCGTGAATGTGGCCAACCAGGAAGCCTACTCCATTTTTGGTCCTGTAAAAGCCTTACCAGCTATTGGAGAAAGATATTTGAGATCATCTCTGACACCACAGGTATAATCACCTCTTCGAAACCCGGCTCTAGCTATCCTGTTCTTAGGCTTGGACCGTGTTCCTCCCAATTTGAGAGTGGTGACGACCCACATTCTGCTGGCTGCCAAAACTGTGATTGCCAGGCACTGGAGACAGCGGTCCCCACCTTCTCACTCGGCAGTACTTTACTAAATTAACCTTCAATTCTCGCTCGAAAAAGCTTACTCATATTCCAGCTCTAGGAGTTCCCTCTTCTACACCCAATGGCAACCTTGGATGGAAAGCAAGTGTTGCTCTACACCCCCTTAAACCTCCTAAGCCTCTTTATGTGTAATTGTCCTCTGAACAATTAAGACTCATTTTGCTTTTGATCACCACTGTTGTTGTTTTATGTCCCTGATGATATGTTATTGTGCTTCTAGACATCCTGTTTGCACCAGCGTAATATGATCCCCGGTCAACTCTATTCCCACATATTACCTTGTTGTATACTGCTTTGACTGCTATTTTTGTATACTTTTATATGCTTTTATAAACTCCTGTTGTTATTACTGAAAACTAAATAAAAATTATTGAAACAAAAATAAAAAAAACAGTTTCCCCCATGTAAATCTATTGTCAATCACAATGTCACTGCCACCGCCGACCGGAAAAAAAAAAAAAAAGATCTGCTGTTAACTAAGGCAAACCGCTGAATGCCTGGCTTGCCATTTGACATTTCTTATGTTAGTAAGGGGTGGAGCCACCTGGTGACATCACCTTGTGGCACCACCCCTCGTGACATCACTGACCGGTGCAAGCTGGGTTAGTGATGTCACAAGGGGCGGTGCCCCGCTCTTACCTATATAAGAACTGTCAAACGGTAAGCCAGGCATTGGGCACTTTGCCTTAGTAGACGGTGGAGTGTTTTTTTTTTTTTCTTTTTTGGGTCCGATGGCGACAAACATTGAGATTGACTATGAATTTACATCGGGGGACAATTTTTTTTTTTGTTAAAAAATTGTCAAAAAACTGCCTACTATTTTTATTTATTTTTATACTTTTTTGGTGAATGGGTAGGGGGTACTATATGTACCCCATACTCATTCACACAGGGGGGTGGGATCTGGGACCCCTTGTTAAAGGCGGGTTCCAGGTTCCGATAAGCCCCCTACCTACCTAACACCATAACCACCAGCCATAGCACCCCCCCCATGTTGAGGGCATGTGGCCTGGTATGATTTAGGAGGGGGGTGCTTTGGCTCCCCTTTTATGACCTCCAGGGCTGCATGCTCGGATAAGGGTCTGGTATGAATTTTTGGAGGGACCCCCACACTAGGCAAAAAACACATGACAAAGGTTTAAACTAGTTCCTACTCCAAAATTAAAAACAAGTTTTGGTTTTAGATAAACGTAAAGCCTTCTTGGTCCTTCCTAATGAAATGACTGTATACTCCACATAAAAATACCTATTAAGAAAGTATTAATATGGTTTTAGCTTCTGCTTTATTGAGCAATGGATAGTTTTTGTTTATTTACCTCAAATCATTAAAAAAAATTGTCAGCTTCTAAAATTATAGTACTGTGGCTAAGGCTCACCATACTAATTACAATCTGCCTGTATGATCAACTTTAAATGAATCAAAGTATCTCATCAATTTTTGTCTATGCACCCAGACGAGCCTTTGTGCTACATCATACATAGTTGTCGGTAAATCTCCAGGAGATTATACATCAGTTTGTAATGTGTAAGATGGACTTTAAAATTAGTAATTTACAATGTGACATGTAGTATAATAAATATATGTACATATTTAATATCTTTTAGTAACACAGCATGAATATGTTTGTCCTAACTACCAACATAGAAAAAAGTATGACTCGTTGCCTTAACCTCTGGGATAAACTGATGATTATGATTAAGCTACTTAAGACTAAGGTACCTGTGATATCTTTTTGGAAGATCTGCTTGGTATAGGCTCAATAGACCTAGCTGCGGTTAATCAAAATGGATTAATGTTGGAAGTGAGCCGACTGCATGCATGGCCATTCCCAAAATACGTTTAAGTAATTCATATTGCAGTTGCCTTATCCACTTCAGTTGTTCTGTCTTCAAAATATAACTCTTCAAAATGTTTGTACAATTTTCTGCAGTTGTTAGGAAACACCTAAGCCTCAGTTTCCTAAAACCTACAGCAAATGCTTAAATCATAAAAAAATTGTGTTGACTTATATATTTAATGAAATATTTACCATATGATTCGCTTAAACTGCCTGATCCTGCTGCAATTTGTGCTTTGACAGAATAATTTATTTTATTCATGCAAAAGAAAAGAAAAAATGTGCCCTGAGGGATCCTATCCACATTTCACCCCCTTTTAGCGAAGCACTGTTCTACACATGTGTCCAGATGTAAATAGCTTGGGGGAAAATGTTTTCAACTCGGTTAAATTATGAATTTGGTCAACTCAGTATTTTGAATGCATGAGGACTTAAAGTGATTGTAAAGTCCCGTGTTTTATTTTAAATAACAAATATTTTATACTTACCTCCTCTGTGTAGTTGGTTTTGCACAGAGTGGCCTGAATCCTCCTTTTCTCGGGTCCCTCTTTACGGCTCCTGGCCCCTCCCTCCTGCTGAGTGCCCCCACAGCAAGCAGTTTGCTATGGGGCACCCGAGCCAAGCTGCAGCTATGTCCATTCAAACATGGTGCTGCCATCCATCCCCATACCTCTCTCTCCTGATTGGCTAACTTACTTTGATTGACAGCAGCGGGAGTCAATGGCACCAGTGCTGTGTCTAAGCCAATCAGGGGGGAGAGTCATGGATGGCCAAGGGATTTGTGGACATCACTGGATAGAGATGGGGCTCAGGTATGTATTAGGGGGTGCTGGGTGGTTGCTACACACATAAGGCGTTTATCTTAATTCATAGAATGCATTAAGATAAAAAAAACCTTCTGCCATTGCAACTCCTTTAATGAAACAATATTAAGAAATAATGATTTTATAGATTTTTTCCAGGGTGTGTGTCAGGGTCCGGACTGGCGGCAGGTGACGGCACTGGAGGTGGATCCTCTGTGTCAGTGAGGGATTGGCGTGGACCGTACCAGGGGACCGGTTCTAAGTTACTACCGGTTTTCACCAGAGCCCGCCGCAAGGCGGGATGGACTTGCTGCGGCGGTAGCAACCAGGTCGTATCCTCCGGTAACGGCTCAACCTCAAAGACAGCTGATTCAGGCGCGGTACAGAAGGACAAGGCAAAGGCAAGGTCAGACGGAGCAAAAGGTCAAGGCAGGCGGCAAGGTTCGTAGTCAGGGGCAACAGCAGAAGGTCAGATACACAGGCAGGGAACACTACATCAAAAGCTTTCTCAAGGCACCAAAGGCAACAAGATCCGGCAAGGACAGGAAGGGGAAGTGGGTTTTTATACATTTTGGATTGATTGGACCAGGCACCAATTAGTGGTGCACTGGCCCTTTAAATTTCAATGCAGTGGCGCGCGCGCAGCCCCGCTTCCGGGAGGAAGACATGCCGGGACCCGGCGTGCGCCGGGGGACAGAGCGGAGGGAACCCGGCGGGTGAGTAGCAGAGGATGCGGGGGAGCAGCGCTCACGGTCGGGGACCATGACCGGAGCGCTGCAGCCCGCGGGACGCCTCGAGTGCTCCGGGGAAGCCCCGGGACCCGGAGAACTCGGCGTTACAGTACCCCCCCCCCTTAGGTCTCCCCCTCTTCTTGGAGCCCAGGTACTTGTGGATGAGCTCCTTGTCTAGAATGTTGGACTCGGGTTCCCATGACCTCTCCTCAGGACCACAATTCTCCCAGTCAACCAAAAAAATTTTTTTACCTCTGACGACCTTGGAGGCGAGGATCTCTTTCACTGAGAAGACATCAGAGGACCCAGAAACAGGCGCAGGAACGGTGACCTTGGGGGAGAACCGGTTAAGAATGAGGGGTTTGAGAAGGGATACATGAAAGGAGTTAGGAATACGGAGAGAGGGAGGAAGATGGAGTTTGTAAGAGACAGCATTAATTTGGCTTTTGATTTTAAAAGGCCCGAGATAACGCGGGCCCAGTTTGTAGCTGGGGACCCGAAACCGGACGTATTTGGCAGAGAGCCACACTCTGTCCCCAGGGGCAAAGACAGGAGGAGTTCTTCTTTTCCTATCTGCATGTCTCTTCATGCGAGAAGAAGCCAAGGTGAGCGACTTTTGAGTCTCTTTCCATATAGAGGAGAAGTCCAAGGTCAAGTCATCAACGGCAGGAACTCCAGAAGAAGTGGGAATGGGGAGGGGGGGCAGCGGGTGACGGCCGTACACCACAAAAAACGGAGATTTTGTGGATGACTCAGAGTCTCTAAAGTTGTAGGAAAATTCGGCCCAGGGCAACAGGTCAACCCAATCATCCTGACGGGAGGAGACGAAATGTCGCAGATAGTCACCAAGGATCTGGTTAACCCTCTCCACTTGTCCATTGGACTGAGGGTGGTAGGCAGAAGAAAAGTTCAATTTGATTCCTAATTGGGTGCAGAGAGCTCTCCAAAACTTTGAGATGAACTGAACGCCTCTATCGGAGACGATGTGTGTTGGAAGGCCATGAAGACGAAAAATGTGCAAAAAGAATTGCTTCGCCAGTTGTGGCGCAGAAGGGAGACCAGGAAGCGGGACAAAATGTGCCATTTTTGAAAACCTGTCAACAACCACCCATATGACTGTGTTACCATGGGATAAGGGAAGATCCGTGATGAAGTCCATTGCAATGTGGGACCAAGGCTGTTCAGGCACTGGCAGAGGAAGGAGAAGACCTGCAGGCTTCTGGCGGGGAGTTTTATCACGTGCACAGACAGCACAGGCCCAAACGAACTCCGTTACATCTTTTTCAAAGGAAGGCCACCAATAGTGTCTGGCAATTAGCAGTGTCGTCTTTTTAATTCCGGCGTGGCCCGCCAGGTGAGAGGAGTGACCCCATTTGAGAGTCCGTAGGCGAAGACGGGGAGGAACAAATGTTTTCCCTGGAGGAACTGGTGCCAGTGAAGCAGGGGCATGAGAAATTAGACACTCAGGGGGAATGATGTGTTGAGGAACGGTTTCATCTTCGGAGGCATCGGTGGAACGTGATAGGGCATCCGCCCTAATGTTTTTATTAGCAGGACGAAAATGGATTTGGAACGTGAATCGGGCAAAGAACAATGACCACCTGGCCTGGCGCGGATTAAGGCGCTGGGCAGACTGAAGGTATGAGAGATTTTTGTGGTCAGTGAAGATGGTGATTGGATGAAGGGAGCCTTCCAGAAGATGTCTCCATTCTCCTAGTGCCAACTTAATGGCTAGTAATTCACGGTCCCCGATGGCATAGTTCTTTTCAGGAGGGGAAAACGTTTTTGAGAAGAAGCCGCAGGTGACGTTTTTTCCTTTAGCAGACCTTTGAAGAAGAACTGCTCCGGCTCCAACAGAGGAGGCATCTACCTCCAGAAAAAATGGTTTCAGAGGATCGGGCCTATTTAAGACTGGAGCGGAGGCGAAGGCGGTTTTAAGGCGAGTAAAGGCTTCTTCAGCTTGGGGAGGCCAGGATTTCGGATTCGCTTCTTTCTTGGTTAATGCCACAATAGGTGCCACAATAGTGGAAAAGTGGGGAATAAACTGGCGGTAATAGTTGGCGAATCCAAGGAAGCGTTGAATGGAGCGAAGTCCTGAGGGACGTGGCCAATCCAAGACTGCAGAGAGTTTGTCGGGGTCCATTTGAAGACCCTGTCCGGAAACTAGGTATCCCAGAAACGGAAGACAGCTACGCTCAAAAAGACATTTTTCCATTTTGGCATAAAGGTGGTTGACACGAAGGCGTTGGAGCACTTGACGAACATGGCGACGGTGTTCCTCCAGGTTGGGAGAGAAGATTAGAATGTCGTCAAGATAGACCACTACACAAGTATACAACATGTCCCGGAAGATCTCGTTGACAAAGTCTTGAAAGACTGCAGGAGCGTTGCACAGGCCGAAAGGCATGACGAGATACTCAAAGTGGCCATCTCTGGTATTAAAAGCGGTCTTCCACTCATCTCCTTCTCGGATTCTGATGAGATTGTAAGCGCCCCTGAGGTCTAACTTAGTGAAGACCATAGCTCCGCGCAGACGGTCAAAGAGCTCCGAGATGAGAGGCAAAGGGTAGCGATTTTTTACCGTGATCTTGTTAAGACCACGGTAGTCAATACATGGACGTAATGACCCATCCTTTTTGGCGACAAAGAAAAATCCTGCTCCGGCAGGAGAAGAAGACTTCCTGATGAAACCTTTTTTGAGGTTCTCCTGAACGTACTCCGACATGGCCTTGGTTTCAGGAATGGAGAGGGGGTAAATCCTACCACGGGGTGGAGTGGTACCGGGAAGCAAATCAATGGGACAGTCATAGGGTCTATGTGGTGGTAAGACCTCCGCCTGTTTCTTGCAAAAGACGTCAGTAAAGTCCTGATAGACCTTAGGAAGGCCAAGCACTGGAGAGGAGACAGAGACTTGTCTAATAGGTACCGCCTTGAGGCAATGATTGTGGCAGGTAGACCCCCATGATTTAATATCCCCAGAGGACCAGTCAAGGGTGGGAGAGTGGCGCTGGAGCCAGGGCAAGCCAAGAAGGACGTCAGAAGTGCAATTCGGTAGAACAAAAAATTCAATGGTTTCTTGGTGGAGGACCCCTATGGTCATGAGCACGGGCTCTGTGCGGTAATGCACGGTACAGTTCAGATTTTCTCCATTAACTGTAGTAATGAAGAAGGGCTTAATGAGGCGGATCACAGGAATGCTAAAGCGGTTGATGAAGGAGGCTTTAATGAAGTTTCCCGCAGAACCAGAGTCCAAGAAGGCGTCTGCCGGGAAGGAGACTTTAGCAGCAGAAGAAATCCGTACCGGAACAATCAAGCGTGGAGAGGAAGAATTCACACCCAGCGACGCCTCTCCCACGTTCACTAGGTGCGAGCGTTTCCCCGACGCTGAGGACGAACTGGACAGTCCTTTAAGAAGGGTTCGGAACTCGCACAGTATAAGCATAGGTTCTCATTCCTCCGGCGAGACCTTTCTTGCTGGGTCAGGCGAACCCGATCCACTTGCATGGCCTCCTCGGTGGAAGGTGCAGCAACCGGCTGCATTGGTTGCTGGAAGAGAGGTGCCAGGCGTGGATAACGCCTGTTGCGAACAAGATTCTTTTCTTGGCGAAGTTCCTGGTGTCTTTCAATGAAGCGCATATCTATGCGAGTGGCCAACTGGATGAGTTCCGTCAGGGAGTCAGGTATCTCTCGTGCGGCCAGAGCATCCTTGATATGGCTGGATAACCCTTTTTTAAAAGTTGCGCAAAGGGCGTCGTTGTTCCAAGTTAGTTCAGAGGCCAGAGTGCGAAACTGTATAGCATATTCGCCTACAGTAGCGTCTCCTTGGACGAGGTTTAGCAAGGCCGTTTCTGCTGATGAGGCACGGGCAGGTTCCTCGAAGACACTGCGGACTTCAGAGACGAAAGACTGGACGGAGGCAGTGGAAGGATCGTTGCGATCCCAGAGCGGCGTGGCCCAGGCCAAGGCCTTTCCCGACAGTAAACTGACCATGAAGGCCACCTTAGACCGTTCTGTAGGAAACTGGTCGGCCAACATCTCCAGGTGCAGGGAACATTGGGACAAGAATCCCCGACACATCCTAGAATCCCCATCGAACTTGTCCGGGAGAGACAAACGGATTCTAGCGGAGGTGGCGGCCACCGGCTGCGGGGGTGGAGCGGAAGCAGAAGCAGAAACAGAAGCAGGCGGCTGCTGCGGTGCGGGAAGAAGCTGTTGCAGCATGGCGGTCAACTGTGCCAGTTGTTGTCCTTGTTGGGCAATCTGCTGGGACTGCTGGGCAACCACGGTAGTGAGGTCAGCGAGACTAGGCAGAGGCACATCAGCGGGATCCATGGCCGGATCTACTGTCAGGGTCCGGACTGGCGGCAGGTGACGGCACTGGAGGTGGATCCTCTGTGTCAGTGAGGGATTGGCGTGGACCGTACCAGGGGACCGGTTCTAAGTTACTACCGGTTTTCACCAGAGCCCGCCGCAAGGCGGGATGGACTTGCTGCGGCGGTAGCAACCAGGTCGTATCCTCCGGTAACGGCTCAACCTCAAAGACAGCTGATTCAGGCGCGGTACAGAAGGACAAGGCAAAGGCAAGGTCAGACGGAGCAAAAGGTCAAGGCAGGCGGCAAGGTTCGTAGTCAGGGGCAACAGCAGAAGGTCAGATACACAGGCAGGGAACACTACATCAAAAGCTTTCTCAAGGCACCAAAGGCAACAAGATCCGGCAAGGACAGGAAGGGGAAGTGGGTTTTTATACATTTTGGACTGATTGGACCAGGCACCAATTAGTGGTGCACTGGGCCTTTAAATTTCAATGCAGTGGCGCGCGCGCGCCCTAGGGAGCGGGGCCGCGCGCGCCGGGAGGAAGACATGCCGGGACCCGGCGTGCGCCGGGGGACAGAGCGGAGGGAACCCGGCGGGTGAGTAGCAGAGGATGCGGGGGAGTAGCGCTCACGGTCGGGGACCATGACCGGAGCGCTGCAGCCCGCGGGACGCCTCGAGTGCTCCGGGGAAGCCCCGGGACCCGGAGCACTCGGCGTTACAGTGTGAAAGCACCACTGAAAATGATCATGTACTGCTAAGCAGAGAGGCTGATGATTTTGAAAAATTACTGTGGCCCAGTTGTTTTGGGTAGGGAGGCAGCCAATCAAATACATTTTTAAAGATCATTTATGGAATGCAACAAAGCAAATTGACTTAAATCATTAATTTCTTGGACAGAGGACAGTTATTGAGGGATATAGATGAGTGATTGTTTAGATCTTCTTAGTGATTAAGTGAAAAGGTGATTAAATTATGGATTTGCAGACTCCAATTCCGCCAACAGCACCACGTGAAGGCTTATATTGTGATGTTACCCTTACCAGCTCCTCTTTACCATCAAAATATCATCCTTCACTTGGTGCTGTTTGAGGAATCAACTTTTCACTTAATCACTAAGAAGATCTAAACAGTCACTCATTTGTTTAGTCTTTATGAACTTTGGTTTTATTCATGCATATTTAGTTCAACATTTGTTGACATATACTGCTCATAATTATTAATCTATATACTTTGATGCATGTTTTTCACCTATATTACTGAGCGCACTTATCCATTTTCCTATTCACATTCACTCTACCACGTTTAGAGTCCCAGTTGCTGCCACTGTAATATAATTACGTTTTTTGCACACCCTATTTTACTTTTTAATATTATTTTACTTACATCTAAATAATTTTAAGTATAAAGGCATGGCTTGTATTTGTCAACCAATAAACAATAGGATAACTTATTCTGAGATAACAAAGCTAATTTCTGAATTGCATACTGAAAACTGTGCAGATGAGACCACTTTAGGTATTTGTTAAAATTTTGGAAAGAAAACGACACCGCATAAACAAGAGATATCAGCCAACAACAGCAACAGATACAAATATGGTAGTCACTCATTTGAAAATCTTTAAGAGATTCTCCAGTGCATATAGAACCGCTGACCAAACAGAAAATATAGGGCAACAGCCCTGCATCACCAAGATGGATTGCTTATAGCTGGCAGTATTAAATGTAATGTCTGTGATCATTCATAATGGGGAAAAGGGTGTTTTCCATGCACCCCCTATGCAATGTGAGTAGTTAAAGAGCTAAGCACCACTGAGTAAAAGTGTGAAACTTTTTCCTTGCTTTTGTATGAGGCTCATATCTAACAAGGGTTATTTCTAATAGCACCATTTGATTGTCTGCTGTAAATGGCAGGAAGGTAAGTAGAGCAAAGTAAGGCACAAGTAAAAAGCCTAATAATGGTCTCCGGGATAAAAAAAAAAAACATCTGCAAAGTTTGGGTATCAACTGTCAAACCATTTTGAATATTCACATTATCCTGGCTGAATTCCAATGTCCCTTAAGTTTAGCATTTAGCATCATTTCATATTATTCTAGATGAAGGATTGGTACTGCTCTTACATTTAAATAAAATTCAAAAATATTATAGTATTTTGTTTATATTCACCTTCTTGCCAATTTTTATGTACAGTATGTGTGATTCTTTAAAATGTGCTCCCAAACATAAATATTAAATTATGTTATTGCTTCCTCTTAGTCTAAATATATTTCATTTTACGCACCAGCTGACACTTTCTATTGAAGCATCAATAACATTTAAAGAATCTTTGCCTTTTTTATTGTCTCAGAATGTTCACACAGTTAGCAAACTGCATATTCTCTTTTCACTAATAAGCAATAAACATTTTATTGTCCAGGGAGCCTAAGGGCTACATCAACTATAGTTCAATTCTCATTTTTTACAATGGAAAAGTCTATGTAGTGATGTACGGAATTTTAATTCCACACTAAAACAACAAAAGGTTT
>NW_028119555.1:0-47367 GCF_965119305.1 Pelophylax lessonae | reverse complement strand
CATACATTATTCTTTAAGGAAGAAGGTCATTTATACAATCCGTTTGGGACGTTTCCAGTGAAAAAAATAAAAAATGGTACTCTCCCTAACGTGACCAGCTCTGAAATTGGAGGCCTTAAATACAGATTGCAACTTCTCTATATACAGTTCTGCTGAACTGTAGGTTAGGTAATAGGTAATGCAGCGCCATACTACTCGTCCACCACCGGTAGTGCATAAAGCATTGTAAAGTCTACCATTGAGTACAGAGGTGGCCGAAGGAAGCACATTAGCAACCTTTGAGCATCCCACTGTACGCTGGACCCCCAGTCAGCTGCAATACATGTAACAGTTGCTCAAGTCTACCATTGAGTACAGAGGTGGCCGGAGGTGGCCGAAGGAAGCACATTAGCAACCTCTGAGCATCCCACTGTATGCTGGACCCAGTCAGCTGTAATACATGTAACAGTTTCACAGTAGAACCAAGTTTTTTCTTACACCAAATTGCTTCTACTCAATATTTTTTCATCTATTTTATTCTCACACATAGCTGCCATAACCCAGCTATTCTTTTAAACTGCGGGCGGTCCGCTTTAACAAAAGGGTGGTCCCAGTGGCGGATTGGCTGTGGGAAAAGCCTTATTGGTTGCATTAGGGTGTGCACCTCAAAGCTCAAACACATATGCGTGTGCATGTGTGTATATATATATATATATATATATATATATATATACTGACGGTGTCAGTAGAGCAGTGATTGGTGTATTTTTTATTTGTATTATTTTATTTTTTATTCTTCTTTTACACTTTTTTTTTAAAAAAATAATTATTACACATTTTTTACAAGGCCCATTAGGGCAGTGTTCCCCGGGCCACGGACCGAGCAAACAGTACCGGGCCGCCCGAGGAAGTTTAAACTATTTTACTGTGGCGGGCGGCCTGTGCACAGAGCACTCTGCGCCTGAGCCCGCCCGTTGTGTGACAATAGCGAATGAAAATCGCTATTGTCACACCGATCCTCCTCCTGGCCAATCAGGGAGCGGGTCTTCCTGCTTCCTGATTGGTCGAAAGGCAAAACCCATGCCATTGGCTGAGGAGGAGGTGGGAGGACTCAAGGACACCCGGGGACTGAAGAGAAGCTGCCGTGAAGTAAGTGCGCTGGTCTCTGGGGAAACGCTGGCATCTCTGCATTGATGGGGGCATGCTGTGGGCACTGTGCATTGATTGGGGGCAAGCTGTGGCCACTGTGCATTGATTGGGGGCATGCTGTGGGCACTGTGCATTGATTGGGGGCATGCTGTGGGCACTGTGCATTGATTGGGGGCATGCTGTGGGCACTGTGCATTGACTGGGGGCAATCTGTGGGCACTGTGCATTGATTGGGGGCATGCTGTGGGCACTGTGCATTGATTGGAGGCATGCTGTGAGCACTGTGCATTGATTGGGGACATGCTGTCGCCACTGTGCATTGATTGAGGGCATGCTGTGGGCACTGTGCATTGATTGGGGGCATGCTGTGGGCACTGTGCATTGATTGAGGGCATGCTGTGGGCACTGTGCATTGATTGTGGGCATGCTGTGGGCACTGTGCATTGATTGGGGGCATGCTGTGGCCACTGTGCATTGATTGGGGGCATGCTGTGGGCACTGTGCATTGATTGGGGGCAAGCTGTGGGCACTGTGCATTGATTGGGGGCATGCTGTGGGCACTGTGCATTGATTGGGGGCATGCTGTGGGCACTGTGCATTGATTGGGGGCAAGCTGTGGGCACTGTGCATTGATTGGGGGCATGCTGTGGGCACTGTGCATTGATTGGGGGCATGCTGTGGGCACTTTGCATTGATTGGGGGCATGCTGTGGCCACTGTGCATTGATTAAGGGCATGCTGTGGCCACTGTGCATTGATTAGGGGCATGCTGTGGCCACTGTGAATTGATTGGGGGCATGCTGTGGGCACTGTGCATTGATTGGGGGCACGCTGTGGGCACTCTGCATTGACGTCCCCCCTCCAGTGGGCCACAGAGAAATGATCAAACATTAACCGGTCCGCGGGGATAAAAAGGTTGGGGAGCACTGCATTAGGGGACTTTGGTAAAATATCAGGGGTTTACCTACTTGCCCACCGTCCGCCGCAGTTGTACGGCGGCAGTCTGGCGCTCCAACGCAAAGCGTCGTACATTTACGGCACTAGCCTGGGAGGAGCTAGGGGGCGATCACGCCCCCGCTCGTCGGCTGGGGAGTCAGTGCGTGTGCCCGGCGGCTCCGATGGCCACCGGCCACTCGCAATCTCCCTCTGCAGTGAGAGAATGACAGACGGCTGATGTAAACACAGCCGTCTGTCATTCTCACTAAAGTAATCACAGAGGCTATACACACTATACAATTGTCTTTAGATTTTTTCCTTTAGATTTACCAAAACCATATAATATGAGGTCAAACCTAAACACTTTCAATTTGTATGCAATCAGGCAGGCCCTTGCACTACATAGTTGAAGGTAAATCTAAAGAAAATCTAACAACAAAAGTTGTATAGTGTGTATCCAGCTAAACCTGAAACCAGGAATAGGTTTAAGGCTGGGTACCATGAAACAGCTTTAGCACAGGTGCAACTAGATAGGTTCATGCCTGGGGACCATGAAGTAGGTTCATAATGAATGCGAGTTTGAAATTGTGTTACCTCAATTGACCCCTGTGTGGATATAATTGTAATGTAATAAACGGACAACCCCAAAGCAGGGGTATGTCACCTTAACGAGACAATCTATAGGCACCCTTTCTGGACTAGGTACAGGATTATGCAAGCAGTTAAAGTGGGACCTTCAGAGGACCCTTCCACTGAAAACTAAGCAGCTAGTTTTGTATGTTTTATCTAGGATTGTTAGGTTTAGGTTTAGGTGTCTCCTAAATCCAGGGACTTTGCTTCTCAATGGTGGCTGGAGAGGTGTCCCCCCCTCCTGCCACTTCCCGGTCATTTTATTCTCTATAGTCTTTGCTAGAAATATATATATATATATATATTTAATGTTTGGGGGTTCTAAGTAATTTTCTAGCAAAAAATATTGATTTTAACCTGCGAACAACAAGTGTCAGAAATGGGCTCGGTCCTTAAGTGGTTAAATGCAAATTTTTTTTGGAAAAAATACACTTTAGCCCCCGTTCACACTGTAGCGACTTGTCATGACAGCTCTCACCCTATTGTTGGCCATGCCACTGTTCAATTCGGTGCAACTTTGACTTTGCGTCGGTGCATTGATTTGAAAAAGTAATTCCTGCACTACTTTTGGCGGGGGCGACTCGCATAGACGTTGGTGTATGAAGCCGCACAGATGTTTGCCAAGTTGCACCTGGACTTGCAAGGGCAAACGGCTTTGAAAGCGTGCAATTTCAGATGAAGTCGCACGATTTCAAAGCCGCATTCAATGTAAACGAGGGCTTCATGAATGTTATTGTGAAAAGAACACCATAGATATACCATTTTTTATGTACAATATAAAAGATGATGTTACGCCGAGTAAATTGATACCTAACATGCTTTAAAATTGCACGCGCTTGTGAAATGGCGACAAACTACGCTACTTAACCACTTGCCTTCTGTGCACTTATACCCCCTTCCCATCCAGACCAATTTTTAGCTTTCAGTGCTCTCACACTTTGAATGACAATTGCGCGGTCATGCTACACTGTACCCATATGAAATTTTTATAATTTTTTTCACACAAATAGAGCTTTCTTTTGGTGGTATTTAATCATCTCTGGGTTTTTTATTTTTTACAAAAAAAATGAAAAAAGACAGAAAATTTTGAAAAAAAACGGAATTTTTGTAAAATCTTACCGTAAAATTCCTTTCTCTGAGTCCTCAGACAGTCGCCGCCCCCTTCCAAGTCCTCACCAATGGGTATTGACCTTTGCTCCGTAGGAGTAGCTAGGCAACAATAATTGTTAATACAAATGCTTTTAGCATAGACACACCCCTAGGGGCTGTCCCCTCAGTCAATACCTCCCTGCACCAGCATTCCCAACTCAGTTTGGTAGCATAGCAGTAAGAGTACACAAAAACCTCAAAAGAGGGGCGGGGGCGGCGACTGTCGGAGGACTCAGAGAAAGGAATTTTACGGTAAGATTTTACAAAAATTCAGTTTTCTCTTACGTCCTCCGACAGTCGCCGCCCCCTTCCAAGTCCTCACCAATGGGACGTCCCAAAGCAGTGTAGACATGAGGGGTGGGAGACGCAACCGTAGAAATGCAACGCAGTACCCACATCAGAGAAAGGAACCTTACCACAGTAAGAGAACCAACTGGGCAACAGGAAAACGTGCTCAACAGGAGCAACAACCCAGGAAAAACAAGTAACCCAGGGGCAAAACACCCCAATAACCAAGGACCCACAAAAAACAAGGGTCCCTAAGAAACTGCCGCACTGAGAACTTTACGGCCAAAGGAGGCATCAGCCGATGCCTGAACATCCACCTTATAGAATTTTGAGAAGGTGTGAACGGACGACCAAGTCGCCGCCTTACACACCTGGGCCACAGAAGCCTGATGACGGTAGGCCCAAGACGTACTCAAAGATCTGGTAGAGTGCGCTTTCACAGGGAAGGGAGGAACCTTCCCCTTCAAGGCATAGTCTTGCTCAATGATCTGTCTGATCCATTTGGCGATGGTCGCAGCTGACGCCGCCATGCCCTTCCGAGGTCCCTCAGGAAGGACAAAGAGGGAATCTGACTTGCGAAAAGATTTAGTGGACGACAGGTAAACCCTGATCGCCCGGACAACATCCAAGGAATGCAAGGCAACCTCCTTCGGATGCTTAGGCTTCGTGCAGAGCGAAGGCAAGACAATGTCTTCATTTAGGTGAAATTCCGAGATCCTTTTCGGAAGAAAAGATGGGTTAGGTCGCAGGACCACCTTATCCTTGTGAATCACTAGGTAGGGAGAGTTGCAGGACAAAGCCGCCAGCTCCGACACCCTGCGAGCCGAAGTGATCGCCACCAAAAAGGCAACTTTCTTGGACAACAGAGACAACGAGATCTCCCTGATCTTTTCAAAGGGAGCCTGTTGTAACACGGACAGAACCAAGTTCAAGTCTCATGGAGGCAAAGGCTCCCTCCTAGGAGGGGCCAAATGTCGCACCCCCTGAACAAAGGTGCTAACCAATGAATTAGACGCCACAGGGCGTTGAAAGAGAACAGCCAGTGCAGAAATGTGACCCTTAATCATGGCCAACGCCAAACGCTGGTCCACTCCCGTTTGAAGGAAAGCCAACACTCTCGACACCGAGTATGAGCGAGGGGAATACCCCCTGGACTCACACCAAGCAAAATACCAAGTACGGTAATAAATTTTTCCCGAAGAGGCTTTTCTAGCCTTGATCAAAGTGGGAATGACCTCAGGGGAGAGACCCCTATCCATCAGGACCTGGCTTTTAACAGCCAGGCCATTAAAGCCAGCGACTGTAAAGCAGGATGGAATATCGGCCCTTGAGACAGGAGGTCTTCTCGAAGCGGCAGATGCCACGGAGCGTCGGCTGCCAGATTTACGAGGTCTGCGTACCAAGACCGGCGAGGCCAGTCCGGTGCCACAAGAATCACCGTGTGCGGTTCCGAGGTTAACCTGCGAAGAAACCCGGACAGTAGTTGAATCGGTGGAAAGGCATACATCAGACGATACTGATGCCAGGGCGCCACTAACGCGTCTGAGGCGTCTGCCCGAGGATCGCGCGTCCTTGCCACTAACCTTTTCACCTTGTTGTTCAGACAAGACGCGAACAGGTCCACATCCGGGGAACCCCACTTCGCGCACAACATCTGGAAGACATCCAGGTGAAGGGACCATTCTCCCTGGTCCAGGGTCTGGCGACTCAGATAATCCGCCTGCCAGTTCTCCACCCCCGGAATGTGAACTGCCGTTATCGCCGGGACGTGCGTCTCGGCCCAAGACAGAATGTCGGCTACTACCCGAGCCGCTCGGGCACTCCTGGTGCCCCCTTGGTGGTTGATGTAGGCCACCGCGGTGGCATTGTCCGTTTGGACCCGAACTGGACGGCCCCGAAGCCTGTCCGTCCATCTCAGAAGGCAAAGCTTTATCGCCCTCAATTCCAGAATGTTGATCGGAAGGGAGGACTCCTCCCCCGACCAAGTTTCCTGGGCGGACAGAACGCCCAGAGCACCACCCCAGCCCGACAGGCTGGCATCCGTGGTGAGCACCGTCCACGATAATGGACGAAAAGACAAGCCCCCCGACACCGCCGGGGACTGGAGCCACCACAGAAGATCCCTTCTGGTGCTGTGGCTCAACGAGATCCACAGATCCAGGGATTGCGGCCGCCCGTCCCACTGGGCAAGAATCTCCGCTCGGAGACCTCGCGTGTGAAACTGGGCAAAGGGGATCGCCTCGAAAGCCGAGACCATCAAACCTAGACATCTCATGCATGTCCGGAGAGACGAGTGCCGGTTGTCCCTGAGGGACCTGACCTCGTCTTGAAGAGTCCGAAGCTTGTCTACCGGCAGGAAGACCTTCGCTTGGACAGAGTCCAGAATCATTCCCAGGTAGGGAAGACGAACCGAAGGAACGCAGAGTCGACTTCAGAATGTTTATAGTCCAACCGAACTCCTGCAGTGTCCGCATCGTGGTGGACAGGTCGGTCACCAGGCTCTGACTGGCGCTTGACCTTATCAGGATATCGTCCAGATACCCCAGGACAGCAATGCCCTGTGCTCGCAACAGGGCCAGAACCGGCGCCAGCACTTTGGTAAAAACCCGCGGAGCCGAAGCGAGACCGAAAGGTAACGCCACGAATTGGTAGTGATCCTCCGCAATGGCGAATCAAAGGTACCTCTGGTGACCCTCGAAAATGGGGATGTGTAGGTACGCATCCTTCAGATCGATGGAAGCCATGAATTCCCCCGGACTCAGGGCAGCCACCACTGAGCGCAGGGATTCCATGCGGAACTTGCGAACCCGCACAAAGCGGTTCAGAGCTTTCAAGTCCAGAATCGGATGCACCTTGCCCTCCTTTCTGGGCACAGTGAACAGATTGGAGTAAAACCCCCGATGAACCCATCTGTCCCGAATGTGGGCCAGCCAAGGTTGTAGGAAACCGCGCAGACGTCCCACCACCCCAGAAACGGGTGAGGGCGCCCCTTCAGGCGGAAGTGGTATGGGAAGTCGAACCGGACTGGCCGGACTTCTGCTTCCCCGCCCACGGCTTCTTCTGGGAGCCTTGGCCTTTGAAGGGCTTGCCCTTGGACTGCGACCGAAAGGCACGAAAGGACCCCTGAGAGGGCCTAGACGAGAAATTCCGTTTTCCACGGAATGACTTATGCTTGTTGGACTGGGGCAGGAGAGTACTCTTGCCCCCCGTAACCCCTTTTATCAGGGTATCCAAAGCCTCGCCAAAAAGGCGAGATCCCGCGTAGGGAAAATCCGCCAGCGTCTTGCGAGAAGATTGGTCGACCGACCAATTCTTCAGCCAAATCAAACGACGGTTCAGTACCGCCACGCTGGACAGGCGCGCAGCCAAGGGAGCTAAATTCAAATCCGCATCACACAAGTACATGACACCCTGATGGATCTGGTCCACCATAGCCAACGTGGTAGGTGAAGCTGAATCAGCCACTAAGGTGCGCCTGAGCATCTTCGTCCAATCTGCAACAGCCTGTGCCGCCATAATGGAAGCAAAAACAGGCTTCAGCATAGAACCAGCCACCATATAGGCATGACGGGCAAGAGACTCTATTCTCCTGTCCGTAGGGTCCCGGAAAACCGGGGTATCCTCAGAAGGCACGGCAGTAGCCTTGTTCAAAATGGCCACCGCGTGATCCACCTGAGGCGCCACACACCAACGCTCGTCGGTGGAGGGCGCAAATGGATAGAGCAGTTTAAACTTATTTGGCACAGTAAAGGGCTTCTTTAAATTGCGCCACTGTTCATTAACCGTATGGTGGAATTCAGCAGGACAGGGAAAAACCTGCGCTGATTTGCGAGCCCTCTGCGTTCCAAAAGAGGACACCCTAGCAGGAGGAGTAGGCTCATCCTCCAGGTGCAAGGTATCCTTTATAGAAGCAATCAGCTCATTCATGAGTGCAAGCTCTTCAGGCGAGCCAGGGGGAGAAACATCAACCCCCTCCACCTCTGCCTCCCCCTCAGACCCCAGAAGGTCCAAAGATGAGTGGGACCCTGAGAAGGGTACGCCAGCCACAGCAGCCACATCGCCCTCTGAATCAGAGGAAACGGACACCCTGGCCCTTTTTGCGGATCGTTCAGCCATCAGCATCTGCACCTGAGACACTAAGGAAGCCACTACAGCGATCAGATCGGCCCCCTCGGGGGGTGCAGCAGCCCCCTGGTCCCCCACCAGGGCGGGGGCAAACTTGCTATCCTGAGAATCCATGCCCCAGCACAGAAAAGCAATAAAGGTACTGGCCCTTCAATACCACGGCGAGCGCAGCCCACCGCACACTACTGTATGCACCGACCCCGCAGGGATAGATAACACTGAGCAAGGATTGCAGGACAAGAAGGTAAAAACCTGGAGAGAGCACACCGGACTGCTGCCACCGATCGCTGTTCCCAGAGAAAGAGGAAGTGATGCAATGCTGGTGTAACGTTCATGCGTTTTTGTTAGTGGATGGATTTACAGCTGCAGAATTATTACACTCAGTAGCCTTGTAGAGATTCTGTTGAACAAACATATCCAACTCTCAGGACTTCATCACAGTGCACAGCCTGTTATGCAATATACATATACTCAATCAGATGTTTAATGGAGGGATAGAATATATGAGAATGTATAGATGAGAGACAGGCTATTGTATGGTGAGCACTAGGAGTAGTATTAGGAGAGTTGCAGGTGATGGTAAAGCAGATAGGTTCTGATGTCAAGTATAGTGCAGATGGTAAGAGGACACAGATGGAGTATACTTAGACAGAGTAACCTAGTGCAGGGATAGTTGAAGGTAGTCCCAAGAGCTAACAGTCTATGCAGATGATAGGGAATAGATAGATACAGATAGTCCTGGTAATTGCAGTAGATGACAGTAGGAGATTGGTTAGTAAGGAATCCCCTGTGGGGTACTTATCACTTAGATAGGTTAGTAGTAACAGTGCCCATTAGAGAGAGGTGATCCCGTAGCGAGATACGGATCAGCAGCGAGGTTCCGGCTTCAGTTCAGCAAAGGGAAATGTCAGCAGCTCCGACTTCACAGGAGAAGGTGCGGTGAACATGTGGTTTGAACGAGCAATGAGTGAGAGAAAGCCGGCGATTGAAATAGCCGCTCATAGCGGCGCTCAGCAATGATGTCATCCGGTCTTAAAGGTGTATGCGTCTCTTGGATAACAAGATGGGACGCAATTTAGTAAGAGAGAAATAGGGAACAAGGGTACCAGAGGTACCAGAACATTACAGCTGGCTGACTGATATAGCCTATGAAGGCTCCGGCAAAATGGCCGCTCGGCTGGGGGAGAAGGCTACAGTAAAATGGCGCCGACATGTGCTCGGACGAGCACCGCCCACCAAAATTGGCGGCGAATGGCGCCAAAACACGGCGCTGCACAGGGACAGGGCCGGTCACAGTATTCAGGCAAAGAAAATGGCGGATCGCCGCAGCGAACGCCGCACACACTCATGTCTGCACACAAAACTGCACCCAGAGCATATTACACAGCAGAGCAGGATGGCCCCCCCTCGCAGCCCACAGGCAGTGCAGCCAAACAGGGATCTGACAGGGAGCCCGCAGTTACACAGACATGGGGGGTACTACACAGCCAAAGACTGACACCCACACAGAAGGTCCCCACACAGAAGGTGCTTACCGTACCAGATGGCGTGGGGAGCCGTCTCCAGCGGCAAACCGCTATCAAGGCAGACAGGGAGTGCCGCAGCCAGGACGCTAGTGGACTGCAGCCATGGCGTCCAGTGAGGTAGCCACCTCACAGGCAGCATCCCTGCAGCGAACAGGGATGGGTCGTTCAATGTGCCAGGGTAAAACCTAAGCTGAACGCTCGATGGCAGGCCGGGGATCCATCTGGCTCTCAGCCCTGGGAACCAGGGCGGCCAGTCCGAGACCCAGCTCCGCATGACGATTCTTCATTTGAAGATCCCAAAACTAAGGCTGACAAAATAACAGCTAGTAAAGAAAAGAGAAAAAATACTTGAAATAAAATCAAAGAAGGGTAGAAGGCTGAGACTGAGCCCCAGCACAGGAAAGCCAGCTACTCCTAAGCTAGGCAAGATCAAACTGAGTTGGGAATGCTGGTGCAGGGAGGTATTGACTGAGGGGACAGCCCCTAGGGGTGTGTCTATGCTAAAAGCTTTTGTATTAACAATTCTTGTTGCCTAGCTACTCCTACGGAGCAAAGGTCAATACCTATTGGTGAGGACTTGGAAGGGGGCGGCGACTGTCGGAGGACGTAAGAGAAAAAAAGTTTTTTCTTATTTTCTGCGAGTAAATTTTGAAAAGAAATAAATTTTTCTCCTTCACTGATGTGCGCTGATGAGGCGGCACTGATGGGCACTGATAGGCTGCACTGATGGGCACTGATGAGGTGGCACTTATGGGCACTGATGAGGTGGCACTTATGGGCACTGATGAGGTGGCACTTATGGGCACTGATGAGGTGGCACTGATGAGGAGGTACTAATATGCGGCACTGATGAGCACTGATAGGCGGCACTGCTGGGCACTGAGAGGTGGCACTGCTGAGCACTGAGAGGCGGCACTGACGGGCAGCACTGATGGGCACTGGCGGGCGGCACTGATGGGCACTGGCGAGCGGCACTGATGGGCACTGGCGGGTGGCACTGATTGACACTGACGGGTGGCACTGATGGGCGGCACTGATGAGCACTGATGGGCAGCACCATCAGTGTCCACACTCAGTGCCCATAGTGCTGCCAGTCAGTGCTCATCAGTGCCTAGATGAGCAGGCACTGATGGGCACTGACTGGCAGCACTATGGGCACTGATTGTGTGCACTGATGGGGGGCACTGATGGCGGGCACTGTGGGCATTGATGGTGGGCAGTTAGTGTGTTTGGTGTACCTTGTGTAATCAGGGCACTGGTGATCAGTGCCCTGATTACTTTTTTCTTTGTCCCCGACGGCTGATCTGCTCTCTCCTTCCTCACACTGCAGTCTCCGTGTGAGGAAGGAGCGCTGGCGATGAGAGATGATCTCATATGTTTACATATGAGATCATCTCTCATTGGACGGTCCGATCACGTGGTGAATGGCCGCTGTGATTGGCCATTCACCACGATCTGTGATTGGCTGTGTCCAAGGGACATAGCCGACACAGATTTTCCCCGATGCGCGCTCGCGGGAGTGCGCTGGGAGCCTGTGTCTGGGAGGCCGTTTAAAGACGGCCTCCCGAAAATGTGAGTCCGCGCTGCAGCCGTACTTCGGCTGTAGCGCGGATGGGAGGAGGTTAAAAATCTCCATAGGCGACGCTTTAAATTTTTTTTTAGAGGTCACCAGTTTAGAGTTACAGAGAAGGTCCAGTGCTAGAATTATTGCTCTGCTGTCGGACGGTCTGCTGTTGTAAACACATCAGACCGTTGTTCTCTCTGACATAAACCAGAGATCCTCCTATATAGGATCACACGTCTCTGTGATAATTTCACAAGTCCATCCCCCTCACAGTCAGAAAACACCCCCTAGGCTCACACTTAACCCTTTGATCGCCCCTGGGTTAACCCCTTCTCTGCCAGTGTCATTATTACAGTAACAGTACATATTTTTAGCACTGATTACTGTAGTAATGTCACTGGTCCCCCCAAAAGTGTAAGTCAGGGGTCCGATCTGTCCGCTGCAATTTCGCAGTCCCGCTAAAAATCGCAGATCGCCGCCATTAGTAGTAAAAAATTAAATAAATAAAAATGACATAAATCTTTTCCCTAGTTTGTAGACGCGATAACTTTTGCGCAAACCAATCAAAATACACTTACTGGGATTTTTTTTACCAAAAATATGTAGCAGAACACAAATTGGCCTAAAATGTTGAAAAAAATTAGATTTTTACAATTTTTTTTTATTGGGAATGTTATATAGCAGAATGTGAAAAATATTGTTTTTTTTTTTTTCCGAATTTTTTTGTTTATAGCGCAAAAAATAAAAACGGCACAGGTGATGAAATACCACCAAAAGAAAGCTTTATTTGTGGGGAAAAAGGACAGCAATTGTACTTGGTCGCACGACCGCGCAATTGTCAGTTAAAGTAATGCAGTGCCATATCGCAAAAATTGGCCTGCTCATTAAGGGGGGTAAAACCTTCCGGTCCACAAGTGGTTAAAAACAAAGGATCAAAAAATAAAGTTTTTTGAAACTTTTGCATTAACCACTTTACCACTGGAGGATTTTCCTGCTGTACGTCCAGGCCACTTTTTGCGATTCGGCACTGTGCGACTTTAACTGACAATTGTGCGGTCATGCAACGCCGTACCCAAAACGAAATTTACGTCCTTTTTTTCCCACAAACAGAGCTTTCTTTTGGTGGTATTTAATCACCTCTGCACTTTTCAGTTTTTGCGATATTAATAAAAAATGGAACAATTTTGAAAAAATAACAATATTTTTCTACTTTGACAGTTAAAAAATATCCAATATATTACATTTTTGTCATATATTTAGGCCAAAATGTATTTAGCTACATGTCTTTGACAAAACAATTCTCAATGAGTGTATTTTTAAACGCTTTAAGACCGGAAGATTTTACCCCATTCCTGACCAGGCCAAATTTTGCGATTCGGCACTGCGTTATTTTAATGGACGATTGTGCGGTTGTGCGACGCTGTACCCAAACTAAATTTGAGCTTTCTTTTGGTGGTATTTGATCACCTGTGCGATTTTTACTTTTTGTGCTATAAACAAAAAAAGAGCGAAAATTTTGAAAAAATAACAATATTTTTCCCATTTTTTTATATGAAATTCCCCCCCAAAAAATGTAAAAATCAAAATTTTTTAACATTTTAGGCCAATTTGTTTTCTGCTACATATTTTTGGTAAAAGAAAATCGCAATAAGCGTATTTTGATTGGTTTGCGCAAAAGTTATCGCAGCTACTAACTACGGGAAATTGATGTCATTTTTATTGGGTTTTTTTTAACTAGTAATGGCGGCGATCTGCAATTTCTTTTTTTGCGGGACTGCAACATTGCGGCGGACAGATTGGACCCTTGACTGACATTTTTGACACTTTTGGGGGTACCAGTGACATTACTACAGTAATCAGTGCTATAAATATGCACTGTTACTGTAAAAATGACACTGGCAGGGAAGGGGTTAACTTTTATTGGTGATCAAGGGGTTAATGTATGCCTGGTGCTTACTGACGTGTGTGGGGGGAGGGGACTATGTGACACAGGCACAGATCGCAGGTTCAGCTATGCTGAATCCTGCAATCTGTCACTGTTTGTCACTTAGGAGATCCGCCCGCTTTGTTTACACAAGCAGGCGGATCTCCACACTCGATCCCCGACGATCGGGGAAGAGCGGCGGTGATCACCACCTCTCCTCCCCTGGTCCGACTCCCGCTGTGTCTGAATACAGCGGGAGCGAGCCTACGGCAGCGCGCACGCGCCGCCGAGAGAGAGGAATGTCTGGTGACGTAGGTCTACATCGCCAGACGATAACGAGCCACTGTGCCGCAGTAGCAGCACAGTGAGCAGTGGTAAAGTGGTTAAAAAAAATAATTATTATTTTGGCCCGGGAACCAGAAGTGACGTCATGACGTCCCTCTGGTCCTCCAAGGGCATAGAGATGAGTGGCGGCCATCTTGGCTACTGCCAGTGTCGGATTGCTTCCGGTGCATCACCGATCAATCAGGTAAGCCCGGGCGGGAACAACTGGGAAGCGGTGGGGGAGGGGCACCTGGGGGGGGGGGCTTCTAATAGTGGGCCCACTGCGAATCTGCCTGCAAAACCACTTTTATCTGAAAGAGAATCTCCTATAGTAAAAAAAAAATACCTCAGTATTTAACCACTTTAGCCCCGGAAGGTTTCCTCGGCACTGCGTGACTTTAACAGACAATTGCGCGGTGGTGCAGTAATTATCCAAGGCAGAATAAATATTCCCCATACATTGTATCTTCTCACTCAGCCTGCTGAAGAACACTCCTCAGAAAAAGACAGAAGCACATAGGCGTGCGCTCAGGGTGTGCCAGGTGTGCCTGGGCACACCCTAAACACTCTGGGTGGCGCAGATTCCCCCTGCTTAACCACTTTAGCCCCGGGGGATTCGGCTGCTCAAAGACCAGGCCCTATTTTGCGATTCAGCACTGTGTGACTTTAACAGGCAATTGCGCAGTGGTGCGACACTGTACCTAAATAAAATTGATGTCCTTTTTTCCCCCACAAACAGAGCTTTCTTTTGGTGGTATTTGATCATCTCTGCGATTTGTACTTTTTGCGCTATAAACAAATAAAGAGCGACAATTTTGAAAAAAAAAAAATATATTTTTCACATAATTTTATATGAAATTGTAAAAAAAAAAAAAAACAGTAAAAATCTAAATTTTGTCACATTTTAAGCCAATTTGTTTTCTGCTACATATTTTTGGTAAAAAAAAAAAAAAAAATCGCAATAAGTGTATTATGATTGGTTTGCGCAAAAGTTATCGCGTCTACTAACTACGGGAAAGATTTATGTCATTTTTATTGTTTTTTTCTTTAATAGTAATGGCGGCGATCTGCGATTTTTAGCGGGATAGATTTTTGAACTTTTTGTTTTTGTTAGTGATGGCAGCGATTAGCGATTTTTAGCGGGACTGCGACATTGCGGCGGACAGATCCGACCCCTGACTGACATTTTTGACACTTTTGGGGGTACCAGCGACATTAATACAGTAATCAGGGTTAAAAATATGCACTGTTACTGTAATAATGACGCTGGCAGGGAAGGGGTTAACCCTGTGGGTGATCAAGGGGTTAAATGTGGCCCTAGGGGCGTGATTCTAACTGTGTGGGGGGGGGGGGCTTTCCTTGTGAAGTCATCTTAGAGACATGTGATCCTATATAGCAGGATCACATGACATCTGTGATCACTTCAGGGAGAAGTACGGACGGCTGTGTTTATATCAGCCGCCCGTCCTTCTCTGTCAGCGGCGGGAGATCACGAGTGGCCGGCGCACATCGGAGCCGCCAGTCACACGCACTAGCTTCCCTGCTGACAAGCGGGGGCGGGAGCGCGATCGCCCCTTAGCTCCTCCCAGGCGAGCGCCGTACGGTGCCTGGGAGAGCAGACCTGCTGCTGTACATTTGCAGCGGCTGGTCGGCAAGTGGTTAAGTAATTTTCTAGCCAAATAACTTGTAAAGAAGTGTCAAAAAAAAAAAAAAAACGGGGAACTTAGGGGGAGGGAACAACTGTAATATTTTCATCTATACATTCCAAACTAATTCTATAAATGACTTTTCTTCCTGAGGAATAATGTCTGTGAAATGAAAAGGAGATTATAATAGGAATGCAGCACATTCTGTCAGTCACTAGCCCTGGCAGAATGTATTATGAGAGCCCAGACCCCGCCTACCACCCCACCAGCCAACCAGAATACATTGTGTGAGCACAGACCCCGCCCACCAGCAGAACTCTAGTACTGTCTCTGAAAACATCGTGGCTCGTGCTGGCTGGTGGGCGGGGTCTGCGCTCCCATAATGCAATGCGGCAGGTCTGCTCATTTGCATATAGTGATATGCCTCACACAATGTGCTGTATTCCTATTATTTTGTTTATTGTAATCAACTTTTTTTTCACATACATTATTCTTTAAGGAAGAAGGTCATTTATACAATCCGTTTGGGACGTTTCCAGTGAAAAAAATAAAAAATGGTACTCTCCCTAACGTGACCAGCTCTGAAATTGGAGGCCTTAAATACAGATTGCAACTTCTCTATATACAGTTCTGCTGAACTGTAGGTTAGGTAATAGGTAATGCAGCGCCATACTACTCGTCCACCACCGGTAGTGCATAAAGCATTGTAAAGTCTACCATTGAGTACAGAGGTGGCCGAAGGAAGCACATTAGCAACCTTTGAGCATCCCACTGTACGCTGGACCCCCAGTCAGCTGCAATACATGTAACAGTTGCTCAAGTCTACCATTGAGTACAGAGGTGGCCGGAGGTGGCCGAAGGAAGCACATTAGCAACCTCTGAGCATCCCACTGTATGCTGGACCCAGTCAGCTGTAATACATGTAACAGTTTCACAGTAGAACCAAGTTTTTTCTTACACCAAATTGCTTCTACTCAATATTTTTTCATCTATTTTATTCTCACACATAGCTGCCATAACCCAGCTATTCTTTTAAACTGCGGGCGGTCCGCTTTAACAAAAGGGTGGTCCCAGTGGCGGATTGGCTGTGGGAAAAGCCTTATTGGTTGCATTAGGGTGTGCACCTCAAAGCTCAAACACATATGCGTGTGCATGTGTGTATATATATATATATATATATATATATATACTGACGGTGTCAGTAGAGCAGTGATTGGTGTATTTTTTATTTGTATTATTTTATTTTTTATTCTTCTTTTACACTTTTTTTTTAAAAAAATAATTATTACACATTTTTTACAAGGCCCATTAGGGCAGTGTTCCCCGGGCCACGGACCGAGCAAACAGTACCGGGCCGCCCGAGGAAGTTTAAACTATTTTACTGTGGCGGGCGGCCTGTGCACAGAGCACTCTGCGCCTGAGCCCGCCCGTTGTGTGACAATAGCGAATGAAAATCGCTATTGTCACACCGATCCTCCTCCTGGCCAATCAGGGAGCGGGTCTTCCTGCTTCCTGATTGGTCGAAAGGCAAAACCCATGCCATTGGCTGAGGAGGAGGTGGGAGGACTCAAGGACACCCGGGGACTGAAGAGAAGCTGCCGTGAAGTAAGTGCGCTGGTCTCTGGGGAAACGCTGGCATCTCTGCATTGATGGGGGCATGCTGTGGGCACTGTGCATTGATTGGGGGCAAGCTGTGGCCACTGTGCATTGATTGGGGGCATGCTGTGGGCACTGTGCATTGATTGGGGGCATGCTGTGGGCACTGTGCATTGATTGGGGGCATGCTGTGGGCACTGTGCATTGACTGGGGGCAATCTGTGGGCACTGTGCATTGATTGGGGGCATGCTGTGGGCACTGTGCATTGATTGGAGGCATGCTGTGAGCACTGTGCATTGATTGGGGACATGCTGTCGCCACTGTGCATTGATTGAGGGCATGCTGTGGGCACTGTGCATTGATTGGGGGCATGCTGTGGGCACTGTGCATTGATTGAGGGCATGCTGTGGGCACTGTGCATTGATTGTGGGCATGCTGTGGGCACTGTGCATTGATTGGGGGCATGCTGTGGCCACTGTGCATTGATTGGGGGCATGCTGTGGGCACTGTGCATTGATTGGGGGCAAGCTGTGGGCACTGTGCATTGATTGGGGGCATGCTGTGGGCACTGTGCATTGATTGGGGGCATGCTGTGGGCACTGTGCATTGATTGGGGGCAAGCTGTGGGCACTGTGCATTGATTGGGGGCATGCTGTGGGCACTGTGCATTGATTGGGGGCATGCTGTGGGCACTTTGCATTGATTGGGGGCATGCTGTGGCCACTGTGCATTGATTAAGGGCATGCTGTGGCCACTGTGCATTGATTAGGGGCATGCTGTGGCCACTGTGAATTGATTGGGGGCATGCTGTGGGCACTGTGCATTGATTGGGGGCACGCTGTGGGCACTCTGCATTGACGTCCCCCCTCCAGTGGGCCACAGAGAAATGATCAAACATTGACCGGTCCGCGGGGATAAAAAGGTTGGGGAGCACTGCATTAGGGGACTTTGGTAAAATATCAGGGGTTTACCTACTTGCCCACCGTCCGCCGCAGTTGTACGGCGGCAGTCTGGCGCTCCAACGCAAAGCGTCGTACATTTACGGCACTAGCCTGGGAGGAGCTAGGGGGCGATCACGCCCCCGCTCGTCGGCTGGGGAGTCAGTGCGTGTGCCCGGCGGCTCCGATGGCCACCGGCCACTCGCAATCTCCCTCTGCAGTGAGAGAATGACAGACGGCTGATGTAAACACAGCCGTCTGTCATTCTCACTAAAGTAATCACAGAGGCTATACACACTATACAATTGTCTTTAGATTTTTTCCTTTAGATTTACCAAAACCATATAATATGAGGTCAAACCTAAACACTTTCAATTTGTATGCAATCAGGCAGGCCCTTGCACTACATAGTTGAAGGTAAATCTAAAGAAAATCTAACAACAAAAGTTGTATAGTGTGTATCCAGCTAAACCTGAAACCAGGAATAGGTTTAAGGCTGGGTACCATGAAACAGCTTTAGCACAGGTGCAACTAGATAGGTTCATGCCTGGGGACCATGAAGTAGGTTCATAATGAATGCGAGTTTGAAATTGTGTTACCTCAATTGACCCCTGTGTGGATATAATTGTAATGTAATAAACGGACAACCCCAAAGCAGGGGTATGTCACCTTAACGAGACAATCTATAGGCACCCTTTCTGGACTAGGTACAGGATTATGCAAGCAGTTAAAGTGGGACCTTCAGAGGACCCTTCCACTGAAAACTAAGCAGCTAGTTTTGTATGTTTTATCTAGGATTGTTAGGTTTAGGTTTAGGTGTCTCCTAAATCCAGGGACTTTGCTTCTCAATGGTGGCTGGAGAGGTGTCCCCCCCTCCTGCCACTTCCCGGTCATTTTATTCTCTATAGTCTTTGCTAGAAATATATATATATATATATATTTAATGTTTGGGGGTTCTAAGTAATTTTCTAGCAAAAAATATTGATTTTAACCTGCGAACAACAAGTGTCAGAAATGGGCTCGGTCCTTAAGTGGTTAAATGCAAATTTTTTTTGGAAAAAATACACTTTAGCCCCCGTTCACACTGTAGCGACTTGTCATGACAGCTCTCACCCTATTGTTGGCCATGCCACTGTTCAATTCGGTGCAACTTTGACTTTGCGTCGGTGCATTGATTTGAAAAAGTAATTCCTGCACTACTTTTGGCGGGGGCGACTCGCATAGACGTTGGTGTATGAAGCCGCACAGATGTTTGCCAAGTTGCACCTGGACTTGCAAGGGCAAACGGCTTTGAAAGCGTGCAATTTCAGATGAAGTCGCACGATTTCAAAGCCGCATTCAATGTAAACGAGGGCTTCATGAATGTTATTGTGAAAAGAACACCATAGATATACCATTTTTTATGTACAATATAAAAGATGATGTTACGCCGAGTAAATTGATACCTAACATGCTTTAAAATTGCACGCGCTTGTGAAATGGCGACAAACTACGCTACTTAACCACTTGCCTTCTGTGCACTTATACCCCCTTCCCATCCAGACCAATTTTTAGCTTTCAGTGCTCTCACACTTTGAATGACAATTGCGCGGTCATGCTACACTGTACCCATATGAAATTTTTATAATTTTTTTCACACAAATAGAGCTTTCTTTTGGTGGTATTTAATCATCTCTGGGTTTTTTATTTTTTACAAAAAAAATGAAAAAAGACAGAAAATTTTGAAAAAAAACGGAATTTTTGTAAAATCTTACCGTAAAATTCCTTTCTCTGAGTCCTCAGACAGTCGCCGCCCCCTTCCAAGTCCTCACCAATGGGTATTGACCTTTGCTCCGTAGGAGTAGCTAGGCAACAATAATTGTTAATACAAAAGCTTTTAGCATAGACACACCCCTAGGGGCTGTCCCCTCAGTCAATACCTCCCTGCACCAGCATTCCCAACTCAGTTTGGTAGCATAGCAGTAAGAGTACACAAAAACCTCAAAAGAGGGGCGGGGGCGGCGACTGTCGGAGGACTCAGAGAAAGGAATTTTACGGTAAGATTTTACAAAAATTCAGTTTTCTCTTACGTCCTCCGACAGTCGCCGCCCCCTTCCAAGTCCTCACCAATGGGACGTCCCAAAGCAGTGTAGACATGAGGGGTGGGAGACGCAACCGTAGAAATGCAACGCAGTACCCACATCAGAGAAAGGAACCTTACCACAGTAAGAGAACCAACTGGGCAACAGGAAAACGTGCTCAACAGGAGCAACAACCCAGGAAAAACAAGTAACCCAGGGGCAAAACACCCCAATAACCAAGGACCCACAAAAAACAAGGGTCCCTAAGAAACTGCCGCACTGAGAACTTTACGGCCAAAGGAGGCATCAGCCGATGCCTGAACATCCACCTTATAGAATTTTGAGAAGGTGTGAACGGACGACCAAGTCGCCGCCTTACACACCTGGGCCACAGAAGCCTGATGACGGTAGGCCCAAGACGTACTCAAAGATCTGGTAGAGTGCGCTTTCACAGGGAAGGGAGGAACCTTCCCCTTCAAGGCATAGTCTTGCTCAATGATCTGTCTGATCCATTTGGCGATGGTCGCAGCTGACGCCGCCATGCCCTTCCGAGGTCCCTCAGGAAGGACAAAGAGGGAATCTGACTTGCGAAAAGATTTAGTGGACGACAGGTAAACCCTGATCGCCCGGACAACATCCAAGGAATGCAAGGCAACCTCCTTCGGATGCTTAGGCTTCGTGCAGAGCGAAGGCAAGACAATGTCTTCATTTAGGTGAAATTCCGAGATCCTTTTCGGAAGAAAAGATGGGTTAGGTCGCAGGACCACCTTATCCTTGTGAATCACTAGGTAGGGAGAGTTGCAGGACAAAGCCGCCAGCTCCGACACCCTGCGAGCCGAAGTGATCGCCACCAAAAAGGCAACTTTCTTGGACAACAGAGACAACGAGATCTCCCTGATCTTTTCAAAGGGAGCCTGTTGTAACACGGACAGAACCAAGTTCAAGTCTCATGGAGGCAAAGGCTCCCTCCTAGGAGGGGCCAAATGTCGCATCCCCTGAACAAAGGTGCTAACCAATGAATTAGACGCCACAGGGCGTTGAAAGAGAACAGCCAGTGCAGAAATGTGACCCTTAATCATGGCCAACGCCAAACGCTGGTCCACTCCCGTTTGAAGGAAAGCCAACACTCTCGACACCGAGTATGAGCGAGGGGAATACCCCCTGGACTCACACCAAGCAAAATACCAAGTACGGTAATAAATTTTTCCCGAAGAGGCTTTTCTAGCCTTGATCAAAGTGGGAATGACCTCAGGGGAGAGACCCCTATCCATCAGGACCTGGCTTTTAACAGCCAGGCCATTAAAGCCAGCGACTGTAAAGCAGGATGGAATATCGGCCCTTGAGACAGGAGGTCTTCTCGAAGCGGCAGATGCCACGGAGCGTCGGCTGCCAGATTTACGAGGTCTGCGTACCAAGACCGGCGAGGCCAGTCCGGTGCCACAAGAATCACCGTGTGCGGTTCCGAGGTTAACCTGCGAAGAAACCCGGACAGTAGTTGAATCGGTGGAAAGGCATACATCAGACGATACTGATGCCAGGGCGCCACTAACGCGTCTGAGGCGTCTGCCCGAGGATCGCGCGTCCTTGCCACTAACCTTTTCACCTTGTTGTTCAGACAAGACGCGAACAGGTCCACATCCGGGGAACCCCACTTCGCGCACAACATCTGGAAGACATCCAGGTGAAGGGACCATTCTCCCTGGTCCAGGGTCTGGCGACTCAGATAATCCGCCTGCCAGTTCTCCACCCCCGGAATGTGAACTGCCGTTATCGCCGGGACGTGCGTCTCGGCCCAAGACAGAATGTCGGCTACTACCCGAGCCGCTCGGGCACTCCTGGTGCCCCCTTGGTGGTTGATGTAGGCCACCGCGGTGGCATTGTCCGTTTGGACCCGAACTGGACGGCCCCGAAGCCTGTCCGTCCATCTCAGAAGGCAAAGCTTTATCGCCCTCAATTCCAGAATGTTGATCGGAAGGGAGGACTCCTCCCCCGACCAAGTTTCCTGGGCGGACAGAACGCCCAGAGCACCACCCCAGCCCGACAGGCTGGCATCCGTGGTGAGCACCGTCCACGATAATGGACGAAAAGACAAGCCCCCCGACACCGCCGGGGACTGGAGCCACCACAGAAGATCCCTTCTGGTGCTGTGGCTCAACGAGATCCACAGATCCAGGGATTGCGGCCGCCCGTCCCACTGGGCAAGAATCTCCGCTCGGAGACCTCGCGTGTGAAACTGGGCAAAGGGGATCGCCTCGAAAGCCGAGACCATCAAACCTAGACATCTCATGCATGTCCGGAGAGACGAGTGCCGGTTGTCCCTGAGGGACCTGACCTCGTCTTGAAGAGTCCGAAGCTTGTCTACCGGCAGGAAGACCTTCGCTTGGACAGAGTCCAGAATCATTCCCAGGTAGGGAAGACGAACCGAAGGAACGCAGAGTCGACTTCAGAATGTTTATAGTCCAACCGAACTCCTGCAGTGTCCGCATCGTGGTGGACAGGTCGGTCACCAGGCTCTGACTGGCGCTTGACCTTATCAGGATATCGTCCAGATACCCCAGGACAGCAATGCCCTGTGCTCGCAACAGGGCCAGAACCGGCGCCAGCACTTTGGTAAAAACCCGCGGAGCCGAAGCGAGACCGAAAGGTAACGCCACGAATTGGTAGTGATCCTCCGCAATGGCGAATCAAAGGTACCTCTGGTGACCCTCGAAAATGGGGATGTGTAGGTACGCATCCTTCAGATCGATGGAAGCCATGAATTCCCCCGGACTCAGGGCAGCCACCACTGAGCGCAGGGATTCCATGCGGAACTTGCGAACCCGCACAAAGCGGTCCAGAGCTTTCAAGTCCAGAATCGGATGCACCTTGCCCTCCTTTCTGGGCACAGTGAACAGATTGGAGTAAAACCCCCGATGAACCCATCTGTCCCGAATGTGGGCCAGCCAAGGTTGTAGGAAACCGCGCAGACGTCCCACCACCCCAGAAACGGGTGAGGGCGCCCCTTCAGGTGGAAGTGGTATGGGAAGTCGAACCGGACTGGCCGGACTTCTGCTTCCCCGCCCACGGCTTCTTCTGGGAGCCTTGGCCTTTGAAGGGCTTGCCCTTGGACTGCGACCGAAAGGCACGAAAGGACCCCTGAGAGGGCCTAGACGAGAAATTCCGTTTTCCACATAATGACTTATGCTTGTTGGACTGGGGCAGGAGAGTACTCTTGCCCCCCGTAACCCCTTTTATCAGGGTATCCAAAGCCTCGCCAAAAAGGCGAGATCCCGCGTAGGGAAAATCCGCCAGCGTCTTGCGAGAAGATTGGTCGACCGACCAATTCTTCAGCCAAATCAAACGACGGTTCAGTACCGCCACGCTGGACAGGCGCGCAGCCAAGGGAGCTAAATTCAAATCCGCATCACACAAGTACATGACACCCTGATGGATCTGGTCCACCATAGCCAACGTGGTAGGTGAAGCTGAATCAGCCACTAAGGTGCGCCTGAGCATCTTCGTCCAATCTGCAACAGCCTGTGCCGCCATAATGGAAGCAAAAACAGGCTTCAGCATAGAACCAGCCACCATATAGGCATGACGGGCAAGAGACTCTATTCTCCTGTCCGTAGGGTCCCGGAAAACCGGGGTATCCTCAGAAGGCACGGCAGTAGCCTTGTTCAAAATGGCCACCGCGTGATCCACCTGAGGCGCCACACACCAACGCTCGTCGGTGGAGGGCGCAAATGGATAGAGCAGTTTAAACTTATTTGGCACAGTAAAGGGCTTCTTTAAATTGCGCCACTGTTCATTAACCGTATGGTGGAATTCAGCAGGACAGGGAAAAACCTGCGCTGATTTGCGAGCCCTCTGCGTTCCAAAAGAGGACACCCTAGCAGGAGGAGTAGGCTCATCCTCCAGGTGCAAGGTATCCTTTATAGAAGCAATCAGCTCATTCATGAGTGCAAGCTCTTCAGGCGAGCCAGGGGGAGAAACATCAACCCCCTCCACCTCTGCCTCCCCCTCAGACCCCAGAAGGTCCAAAGATGAGTGGGACCCTGAGAAGGGTACGCCAGCCACAGCAGCCACATCGCCCTCTGAATCAGAGGAAACGGACACCCTGGCCCTTTTTGCGGATCGTTCAGCCATCAGCATCTGCACCTGAGACACTAAGGAAGCCACTACAGCGGTCAGATCGGCCCCCTCGGGGGGTGCAGCAGCCCCCTGGTCCCCCACCAGGGCGGGGGGAAACTTGCTATCCTGAGAATCCATGCCCCAGCACAGAAAAGCAATAAAGGTACTGGCCCTTCAATACCACGGCGAGCGCAGCCCACCGCACACTACTGTATGCACCGACCCCGCAGGGATAGATAACACTGAGCAAGGATTGCAGGACAAGAAGGTAAAAACCTGGAGAGAGCACACCGGACTGCTGCCACCGATCGCTGTTCCCAGAGAAAGAGGAAGTGATGCAATGCTGGTGTAACGTTCATGCGTTTTTGTTAGTGGATGGATTTACAGCTGCAGAATTATTACACTCAGTAGCCTTGTAGAGATTCTGTTGAACAAACATATCCAACTCTCAGGACTTCATCACAGTGCACAGCCTGTTATGCAATATACATATACTCAATCAGATGTTTAATGGAAGGATAGAATATATGAGAATGTATAGATGAGAGACAGGCTATTGTATGGTGAGCACTAGGAGTAGTATTAGGAGAGTTGCAGGTGATGGTAAAGCAGATAGGTTCTGATGTCAAGTATAGTGCAGATGGTAAGAGGACACAGATGGAGTATACTTAGACAGAGTAACCTAGTGCAGGGATAGTTGAAGGTAGTCCCAAGAGCTAACAGTCTATGCAGATGATAGGGAATAGATAGATACAGATAGTCCTGGTAATTGCAGTAGATGACAGTAGGAGATTGGTTAGTAAGGAATCCCCTGTGGGGTACTTATCACTTAGATAGGTTAGTAGTAACAGTGCCCATTAGAGAGAGGTGATCCCGTAGCGAGATACGGATCAGCAGCGAGGTTCCGGCTTCAGTTCAGCAAAGGGAAATGTCAGCAGCTCCGACTTCACAGGAGAAGGTGCGGTGAACATGTGGTTTGAACGAGCAATGAGTGAGAGAAAGCCGGCGATTGAAATAGCCGCTCATAGCGGCGCTCAGCAATGATGTCATCCGGTCTTAAAGGTGTATGCGTCTCTTGGATAACAAGATGGGACGCAATTTAGTAAGAGAGAAATAGGGAACAAGGGTACCAGAGGTACCAGAACATTACAGCTGGCTGACTGATATAGCCTATGAAGGCTCCGGCAAAATGGCCGCTCGGCTGGGGGAGAAGGCTACAGTAAAATGGCGCCGACATGTGCTCGGACGAGCACCGCCCACCAAAATTGGCGGCGAATGGCGCCAAAACACGGCGCTGCACAGGGACAGGGCCGGTCACAGTATTCAGGCAAAGAAAATGGCGGATCGCCGCAGCGACCGCCGCACACACACATGTCTGCACACAAAACTGCACCCAGAGCATATTACACAGCAGAGCAGGATGGCCCCCCCTCGCAGCCCACAGGCAGTGCAGCCACACAGGGATCTGACAGGGAGCCCGCAGTTACACAGACATGGGGGGTACTACACAGCCACAGACTGACACCCACACAGAAGGTCCCCACACAGAAGGTGCTTACCGTACCAGATGGCGTGGGGAGCCGTCTCCAGCGGCAAACCGCTATCAAGGCAGACAGGGAGTGCCGCAGCCAGGACGCTAGTGGACTGCAGCCATGGCGTCCAGTGAGGTAGCCACCTCACAGGCAGCATCCCTGCAGCGAACAGGGATGGGTCGTTCAATGTGCCAGGGTAAAACCTAAGCTGAACGCTCGATGGCAGGCCGGGGATCCATCTGGCTCTCAGCCCTGGGAACCAGGGCGGCCAGTCCGAGACCAAGCTCCGCATGACGATTCTTCATTTGAAGATCCCAAAACTAAGGCTGACAAAATAACAGCTAGTAAAGAAAAGAGAAAAAATACTTGAAATAAAATCAAA
The DNA here is from genome assembly GCF_965119305.1 of Pelophylax lessonae. Lineage (NCBI taxonomy): Eukaryota > Metazoa > Chordata > Amphibia > Anura > Ranidae > Pelophylax > Pelophylax lessonae. The sequence continues at coordinate 21,506 of NW_028119555.1, read as the reverse complement.
GAAGGGTAGAAGGCTGAGACTGAGCCCCAGCACAGGAAAGCCAGCTACTCCTAAGCTAGGCAAGATCAAACTGAGTTGGGAATGCTGGTGCAGGGAGGTATTGACTGAGGGGACAGCCCCTAGGGGTGTGTCTATGCTAAAAGCTTTTGTATTAACAATTCTTGTTGCCTAGCTACTCCTACGGAGCAAAGGTCAATACCTATTGGTGAGGACTTGGAAGGGGGCGGCGACTGTCGGAGGACGTAAGAGAAAAAAAGTTTTTTCTTATTTTCTGCGAGTAAATTTTGAAAAGAAATAAATTTTTCTCCTTCACTGATGTGCGCTGATGAGGCGGCACTGATGGGCACTGATAGGCTGCACTGATGGGCACTGATGAGGTGGCACTTATGGGCACTGATGAGGTGGCACTGATGAGGAGGTACTAATATGCGGCACTGATGAGCACTGATAGGCGGCACTGCTGGGCACTGAGAGGTGGCACTGCTGGGCACTGAGAGGTGGCACTGCTGAGCACTGAGAGGCGGCACTGACGGGCAGCACTGATGGGCACTGGCGGGCGGCACTGATGGGCACTGGCGGGCGGCACTGATGGGCACTGGCGGGTGGCACTGATTGACACTGACGGGTGGCACTGATGAGCACTGATGGGCGGCACTGATGAGCACTGATGGGCAGCACCATCAGTGTCCACACTCAGTGCCCATAGTGCTGCCAGTCAGTGCTCATCAGTGCCTAGATGAGCAGGCACTGATGGGCACTGACTGGCAGCACTATGGGCACTGATTGTGTGCACTGATGGGGGGCACTGATGGCGGGCACTGTGGGCATTGATGGTGGGCAGTTAGTGTGTTTGGTGTACCTTGTGTAATCAGGGCACTGGTGATCAGTGCCCTGATTACTTTTTTCTTTGTCCCCGACGGCTGATCTGCTCTCTCCTTCCTCACACTGCAGTCTCCGTGTGAGGAAGGAGCGCTGGCGATGAGAGATGATCTCATATGTTTACATATGAGATCATCTCTCATTGGACGGTCCGATCACGTGGTGAATGGCCGCTGTGATTGGCCATTCACCACGATCTGTGATTGGCTGTGTCCAAGGGACATAGCCGACACAGATTTTCCCCGATGCGCGCTCGCGGGAGTGCGCTGGGAGCCTGTGTCTGGGAGGCCGTTTAAAGACGGCCTCCCGAAAATGTGAGTCCGCGCTGCAGCCGTACTTCGGCTGTAGCGCGGATGGGAGGAGGTTAAAAATCTCCATAGGCGACGCTTTAAATTTTTTTTTAGAGGTCACCAGTTTAGAGTTACAGAGAAGGTCCAGTGCTAGTATTATTGCTCTGCTGTCGGACGGTCTGCTGTTGTAAACACATCAGACCATTGTTCTCTCTGAAATGAACCAGAGATCCTCCTATATAGGATCACACGTCTCTGTGATCATTTCACAAGTCCCTCCCCCTCACAGTCAGAAAACACCCCCTAGACTCACACTTAACCCTTTGATCGCCCCTGGGTTAACCCCTTCCCTGCCAGTGTCATTATTATAGTAACAGTACATATTTTTAGCACTGATTACTGTAGTAATGTCACTGGTCCCCCCAAAAGTGTAAGTCAGGGGTCCGATCTGTCCGCTGCAATGTCGCAGTCCCGCTAAAAATCGCAGATCGCCGCCATTAGTAGTAAAAAATTAAATAAATAAAAATGACATAAATCTTTTCCCTAGTTTGTAGACGCGATAACTTTTGCGCAAACCAATCAAAATACACTTACTGGGATTTTTTTTACCAAAAATATGTAGCAGAACACAAATTGGCCTAAAATGTTGAAAAAAATTAGATTTTTACAATTTTTTTTTATTGGGAATGTTATATAGCAGAATGTGAAAAATATTGTTTTTTTTTTTTCCGAATTTTTTTGTTTATAGCGCAAAAAATAAAAACGGCACAGGTGATGAAATACCACCAAAAGAAAGCTTTATTTGTGGGGAAAAAGGACAGCAATTGTACTTGGTCGCACGACCGCGCAATTGTCAGTTAAAGTAATGCAGTGCCGTATCGCAAAAATTGGCTTGGTCATTAAGGGGGGTAAAACCTTCCGGTCCACAAGTGGTTAAAAACAAAGGATCAAAAAATAAAGTTTTTTGAAACTTTTGCATTAACCACTTTACCACTGGAGGATTTTCCTGCTGTACGTCCAGGCCACTTTTTGCGATTCGGCACTGTGCGACTTTAACTGACAATTGTGCGGTCATGCAACGCCGTACCCAAAACGAAATTTACGTCCTTTTTTTCCCACAAACAGAGCTTTCTTTTGGTGGTATTTAATCACCTCTGCGCTTTTCAGTTTTTGCGATATTAATAAAAAATGGAACAATTTTGAAAAAATAACAATATTTTTCTACTTTGACAGTTAAAAAATATCCAATATATTACATTTTTGTCATATATTTAGGCCAAAATGTATTTAGCTACATGTCTTTGACAAAACAATTCTCAATGAGTGTATTTTTAAACGCTTTAAGACCGGAAGATTTTACCCCATTCCTGACCAGGCCAAATTTTGCGATTCGGCACTGCGTTATTTTAATGGACGATTGTGCGGTTGTGCGACGCTGTACCCAAACTAAATTTGAGCTTTCTTTTGGTGGTATTTGATCACCTGTGCGATTTTTACTTTTTGTGCTATAAACAAAAAAAGAGCGAAAATTTTGAAAAAATAACAATATTTTTCCCATTTTTTTATATGAAATTCCCCCCCAAAAAATGTAAAAATCAAAATTTTTTAACATTTTAGGCCAATTTGTTTTCTGCTACATATTTTTGGTAAAAGAAAATCGCAATAAGCGTATTTTGATTGGTTTGCGCAAAAGTTATCGCAGCTACTAACTACGGGAAATTTATGTCATTTTTATTGGGTTTTTTTTAACTAGTAATGGCGGCGATCTGCAATTTCTTTTTTTGCGGGACTGCAACATTGCGGCGGACAGATTGGACCCTTGACTGACATTTTTGACACTTTTGGGGGTACCAGTGACATTACTACAGTAATCAGTGCTATAAATATGCACTGTTACTGTAAAAATGACACTGGCAGGGAAGGGGTTAACTTTTATTGGTGATCAAGGGGTTAATGTATGCCTGGTGCTTACTGACGTGTGGGGGGAGGGGACTATGTGACACAGGCACAGATCGCAGGTTCAGCTATGCTGAATCCTGCAATCTGTCACTGTTTGTCACTTAGGAGATCCGCCCGCTTTGTTTACACAAGCAGGCGGATCTCCACACTCGATCCCCGACGATCGGGGAAGAGCGGCGGTGATCACCACCTCTCCTCCCCTGGTCCGACTCCCGCTGTGTCTGAATACAGCGGGAGCGAGCCTACGGCAGCGCGCACGCGCCGCCGAGAGAGAGGAATGTCTGGTGACGTAGGTCTACATCGCCAGACGATAACGAGCCACTGTGCCGCAGTAGCAGCACAGTGAGCAGTGGTAAAGTGGTTAAAAAAAATAATTATTATTTTGGCCCGGGAACCAGAAGTGACGTCACGACGTCCCTCTGGTCCTCCAAGGGCATAGAGATGAGTGGCGGCCATCTTGGCTACTGCCAGTGTCGGATTGCTTCCGGTGCATCACCGATCAGTCAGGTAAGCCCGGGCGGGAACAACTGGGAAGCGGTGGGGGAGGGGCACCTGGGGGGGGGGGCTTCTAATAGTGGGCCCACTGCGAATCTGCCTGCAAAACCACTTTTATCTGAAAGAGAATCTCCTATAGTAAAAAAAAAATACCTCAGTATTTAACCACTTTAGCCCCGGAAGGTTTCCTCGGCACTGCGTGACTTTAACAGACAATTGCGCGGTGGTGCAGTAATTATCCAAGGCAGAATAAATATTCCCCATACATTGTATCTTCTCACTCAGCCTGCTGAAGAACACTCCTCAGAAAAAGACAGAAGCACATAGGCGTGCGCACAGGGTGTGCCAGGTGTGCCTGGGCACACCCTAATCACTCTGGGTGGCGCAGATTCCCCCTGCTTAACCACTTTAGCCCCGGAGGATTCGGCTGCTCAAAGACCAGGCCCTATTTTGCGATTCAGCACTGTGTGACTTTAACAGACAATTGCGCAGTGGTGCGACACTGTACCTAAATAAAATTAATGTCCTTTTTTCCCCCACAAACAGAGCTTTCTTTTGGTGGTATTTGATCATCTCTGCGATTTGTACTTTTTGCGCTATAAACAAATAAAGAGCGACAATTTTGAAAAAAAAAATATATATTTTTCACATAATTTTATATGAAATTGTAAAAAAAAAAAAAAACAGTAAAAATCTAAATTTTTTTACATTTTAAGCCAATTTGTTTTCTGCTACATATTTTTGGTAAAAAAAAAAAAAAAATTGCAATAAGTGTATTATGATTGGTTTGCGCAAAAGTTATCGCGTCTACTAACTACGGGAAAGATTTATGTCATTTTTATTGTTTTTTTCTTTAATAGTAATGGCGGCGATCTGCGATTTTTAGCGGGATAGATTTTTGAACTTTTTGTTTTTGTTAGTGATGGCAGCGATTAGCGATTTTTAGCGGGACTGCGACATTGCGGCGGACAGATCGGACCCCTGACTGACATTTTTGACACTTTTGGGGGTACCAGCGACATTAATACAGTAATCAGGGTTAAAAATATGCACTGTTACTGTAATAATGACGCTGGCAGGGAAGGGGTTAACCCTGTGGGTGATCAAGGGGTTAAATGTGGCCCTAGGGGCGTGATTCTAACTGTGTGGGGGGGGGGGGGGGCTTTCCTTGTGAAGTCATCTTAGAGACATGTGATCCTATATAGCAGGATCACATGACATCTGTGATCACTTCAGGGAGAAGTACGGACGGCTGTGTTTATATCAGCCGCCCGTCCTTCTCTGTCAGCGGCGGGAGATCACGAGTGGCCGGCGCACATCGGAGCCGCCAGTCACACGCACTAGCTTCCCTGCTGACAAGCGGGGGCGGGAGCGCGATCGCCCCTTAGCTCCTCCCAGGCGAGCGCCGTACGGTGCCTGGGAGAGCCGACCTGCTGCTGTACATTTGCAGCGGCTGTTCGGCAAGTGGTTCTAGCCAAATAACTTGTAAAGAAGTGTAAAAAAATGGGGAACTTAGGGGGAGGGAAAAACTGTAATATTTTCATCTATACATTCCAAACTAATTCTATAAATGACTTTTCTTCCTGAGGAATAATGTCTGTGAAATGAAAAGGAGATTATAATAGGAATGCAGCACATTCTGTCAGTCACTAGCCCTGGCAGAATGTATTATGAGAGCCCAGACCCCGCCTACCACCCCCACCAGCCAACCAGAATACATTGTGTGAGCACAGACCCCGCCCACCAGCAGAACTCTGAAAGTACTGTCTCTGAAAACATCGTGGCTCGTGCTGGCTGGTGGGCGGGGTCTGCGCTCCCATAATGCACTGCGGCAGGTCTGCTCATTTGCATATAGTGATATGCCTCACACAATGTGCTGTATTCCTATTATTTTGTTTATTGTAATCAACTTTTTTTTCACATACATTATTCTTTAAGGAAGAAGGTCATTTATACAATCCGTTTGGGACGTTTCCAGTGAAAAAAATAAAAAATGGTACTCTCCCTAACGTGACCAGCTCTGAAATTGGAGGCCTTAAATACAGATTGCAACTTCTCTATATACAGTTCTGCTGAACTGTAGGTTAGGTAATAGGTAATGCAGCGCCATACTACTCGTCCACCACCGGTAGTGCATAAAGCATTGTAAAGTCTACCATTGAGTACAGAGGTGGCCGAAGGAAGCACATTAGCAACCTTTGAGCATCCCACTGTACGCTGGACCCCCAGTCAGCTGCAATACATGTAACAGTTGCTCAAGTCTACCATTGAGTACAGAGGTGGCCGGAGGTGGCCGAAGGAAGCACATTAGCAACCTCTGAGCATCCCACTGTATGCTGGACCCAGTCAGCTGTAATACATGTAACAGTTTCACAGTAGAACCAAGTTTTTTCTTACACCAAATTGCTTCTACTCAATATTTTTTCATCTATTTTATTCTCACACATAGCTGCCATAACCCAGCTATTCTTTTAAACTGCGGGCGGTCCGCTTTAACAAAAGGGTGGTCCCAGTGGCGGATTGGCTGTGGGAAAAGCCTTATTGGTTGCATTAGGGTGTGCACCTCAAAGCTCAAACACATATGCGTGTGCATGTGTGTATATATATATATATATATATATATATATACTGACGGTGTCAGTAGAGCAGTGATTGGTGTATTTTTTATTTGTATTATTTTATTTTTTATTCTTCTTTTACACTTTTTTTTTAAAAAAATAATTATTACACATTTTTTACAAGGCCCATTAGGGCAGTGTTCCCCGGGCCACGGACCGAGCAAACAGTACCGGGCCGCCCGAGGAAGTTTAAACTATTTTACTGTGGCGGGCGGCCTGTGCACAGAGCACTCTGCGCCTGAGCCCGCCCGTTGTGTGACAATAGCGAATGAAAATCGCTATTGTCACACCGATCCTCCTCCTGGCCAATCAGGGAGCGGGTCTTCCTGCTTCCTGATTGGTCGAAAGGCAAAACCCATGCCATTGGCTGAGGAGGAGGTGGGAGGACTCAAGGACACCCGGGGACTGAAGAGAAGCTGCCGTGAAGTAAGTGCGCTGGTCTCTGGGGAAACGCTGGCATCTCTGCATTGATGGGGGCATGCTGTGGGCACTGTGCATTGATTGGGGGCAAGCTGTGGCCACTGTGCATTGATTGGGGGCATGCTGTGGGCACTGTGCATTGATTGGGGGCATGCTGTGGGCACTGTGCATTGATTGGGGGCATGCTGTGGGCACTGTGCATTGACTGGGGGCAATCTGTGGGCACTGTGCATTGATTGGGGGCATGCTGTGGGCACTGTGCATTGATTGGAGGCATGCTGTGAGCACTGTGCATTGATTGGGGACATGCTGTCGCCACTGTGCATTGATTGAGGGCATGCTGTGGGCACTGTGCATTGATTGGGGGCATGCTGTGGGCACTGTGCATTGATTGAGGGCATGCTGTGGGCACTGTGCATTGATTGTGGGCATGCTGTGGGCACTGTGCATTGATTGGGGGCATGCTGTGGCCACTGTGCATTGATTGGGGGCATGCTGTGGGCACTGTGCATTGATTGGGGGCAAGCTGTGGGCACTGTGCATTGATTGGGGGCATGCTGTGGGCACTGTGCATTGATTGGGGGCATGCTGTGGGCACTGTGCATTGATTGGGGGCAAGCTGTGGGCACTGTGCATTGATTGGGGGCATGCTGTGGGCACTGTGCATTGATTGGGGGCATGCTGTGGGCACTTTGCATTGATTGGGGGCATGCTGTGGCCACTGTGCATTGATTAAGGGCATGCTGTGGCCACTGTGCATTGATTAGGGGCATGCTGTGGCCACTGTGAATTGATTGGGGGCATGCTGTGGGCACTGTGCATTGATTGGGGGCACGCTGTGGGCACTCTGCATTGACGTCCCCCCTCCAGTGGGCCACAGAGAAATGATCAAACATTGACCGGTCCGCGGGGATAAAAAGGTTGGGGAGCACTGCATTAGGGGACTTTGGTAAAATATCAGGGGTTTACCTACTTGCCCACCGTCCGCCGCAGTTGTACGGCGGCAGTCTGGCGCTCCAACGCAAAGCGTCGTACATTTACGGCACTAGCCTGGGAGGAGCTAGGGGGCGATCACGCCCCCGCTCGTCGGCTGGGGAGTCAGTGCGTGTGCCCGGCGGCTCCGATGGCCACCGGCCACTCGCAATCTCCCTCTGCAGTGAGAGAATGACAGACGGCTGATGTAAACACAGCCGTCTGTCATTCTCACTAAAGTAATCACAGAGGCTATACACACTATACAATTGTCTTTAGATTTTTTCCTTTAGATTTACCAAAACCATATAATATGAGGTCAAACCTAAACACTTTCAATTTGTATGCAATCAGGCAGGCCCTTGCACTACATAGTTGAAGGTAAATCTAAAGAAAATCTAACAACAAAAGTTGTATAGTGTGTATCCAGCTAAACCTGAAACCAGGAATAGGTTTAAGGCTGGGTACCATGAAACAGCTTTAGCACAGGTGCAACTAGATAGGTTCATGCCTGGGGACCATGAAGTAGGTTCATAATGAATGCGAGTTTGAAATTGTGTTACCTCAATTGACCCCTGTGTGGATATAATTGTAATGTAATAAACGGACAACCCCAAAGCAGGGGTATGTCACCTTAACGAGACAATCTATAGGCACCCTTTCTGGACTAGGTACAGGATTATGCAAGCAGTTAAAGTGGGACCTTCAGAGGACCCTTCCACTGAAAACTAAGCAGCTAGTTTTGTATGTTTTATCTAGGATTGTTAGGTTTAGGTTTAGGTGTCTCCTAAATCCAGGGACTTTGCTTCTCAATGGTGGCTGGAGAGGTGTCCCCCCCTCCTGCCACTTCCCGGTCATTTTATTCTCTATAGTCTTTGCTAGAAATATATATATATATATATATTTAATGTTTGGGGGTTCTAAGTAATTTTCTAGCAAAAAATATTGATTTTAACCTGCGAACAACAAGTGTCAGAAATGGGCTCGGTCCTTAAGTGGTTAAATGCAAATTTTTTTTGGAAAAAATACACTTTAGCCCCCGTTCACACTGTAGCGACTTGTCATGACAGCTCTCACCCTATTGTTGGCCATGCCACTGTTCAATTCGGTGCAACTTTGACTTTGCGTCGGTGCATTGATTTGAAAAAGTAATTCCTGCACTACTTTTGGCGGGGGCGACTCGCATAGACGTTGGTGTATGAAGCCGCACAGATGTTTGCCAAGTTGCACCTGGACTTGCAAGGGCAAACGGCTTTGAAAGCGTGCAATTTCAGATGAAGTCGCACGATTTCAAAGCCGCATTCAATGTAAACGAGGGCTTCATGAATGTTATTGTGAAAAGAACACCATAGATATACCATTTTTTATGTACAATATAAAAGATGATGTTACGCCGAGTAAATTGATACCTAACATGCTTTAAAATTGCACGCGCTTGTGAAATGGCGACAAACTACGCTACTTAACCACTTGCCTTCTGTGCACTTATACCCCCTTCCCATCCAGACCAATTTTTAGCTTTCAGTGCTCTCACACTTTGAATGACAATTGCGCGGTCATGCTACACTGTACCCATATGAAATTTTTATAATTTTTTTCACACAAATAGAGCTTTCTTTTGGTGGTATTTAATCATCTCTGGGTTTTTTATTTTTTACAAAAAAAATGAAAAAAGACAGAAAATTTTGAAAAAAAACGGAATTTTTGTAAAATCTTACCGTAAAATTCCTTTCTCTGAGTCCTCAGACAGTCGCCGCCCCCTTCCAAGTCCTCACCAATGGGTATTGACCTTTGCTCCGTAGGAGTAGCTAGGCAACAATAATTGTTAATACAAAAGCTTTTAGCATAGACACACCCCTAGGGGCTGTCCCCTCAGTCAATACCTCCCTGCACCAGCATTCCCAACTCAGTTTGGTAGCATAGCAGTAAGAGTACACAAAAACCTCAAAAGAGGGGCGGGGGCGGCGACTGTCGGAGGACTCAGAGAAAGGAATTTTACGGTAAGATTTTACAAAAATTCAGTTTTCTCTTACGTCCTCCGACAGTCGCCGCCCCCTTCCAAGTCCTCACCAATGGGACGTCCCAAAGCAGTGTAGACATGAGGGGTGGGAGACGCAACCGTAGAAATGCAACGCAGTACCCACATCAGAGAAAGGAACCTTACCACAGTAAGAGAACCAACTGGGCAACAGGAAAACGTGCTCAACAGGAGCAACAACCCAGGAAAAACAAGTAACCCAGGGGCAAAACACCCCAATAACCAAGGACCCACAAAAAACAAGGGTCCCTAAGAAACTGCCGCACTGAGAACTTTACGGCCAAAGGAGGCATCAGCCGATGCCTGAACATCCACCTTATAGAATTTTGAGAAGGTGTGAACGGACGACCAAGTCGCCGCCTTACACACCTGGGCCACAGAAGCCTGATGACGGTAGGCCCAAGACGTACTCAAAGATCTGGTAGAGTGCGCTTTCACAGGGAAGGGAGGAACCTTCCCCTTCAAGGCATAGTCTTGCTCAATGATCTGTCTGATCCATTTGGCGATGGTCGCAGCTGACGCCGCCATGCCCTTCCGAGGTCCCTCAGGAAGGACAAAGAGGGAATCTGACTTGCGAAAAGATTTAGTGGACGACAGGTAAACCCTGATCGCCCGGACAACATCCAAGGAATGCAAGGCAACCTCCTTCGGATGCTTAGGCTTCGTGCAGAGCGAAGGCAAGACAATGTCTTCATTTAGGTGAAATTCCGAGATCCTTTTCGGAAGAAAAGATGGGTTAGGTCGCAGGACCACCTTATCCTTGTGAATCACTAGGTAGGGAGAGTTGCAGGACAAAGCCGCCAGCTCCGACACCCTGCGAGCCGAAGTGATCGCCACCAAAAAGGCAACTTTCTTGGACAACAGAGACAACGAGATCTCCCTGATCTTTTCAAAGGGAGCCTGTTGTAACACGGACAGAACCAAGTTCAAGTCTCATGGAGGCAAAGGCTCCCTCCTAGGAGGGGCCAAATGTCGCATCCCCTGAACAAAGGTGCTAACCAATGAATTAGACGCCACAGGGCGTTGAAAGAGAACAGCCAGTGCAGAAATGTGACCCTTAATCATGGCCAACGCCAAACGCTGGTCCACTCCCGTTTGAAGGAAAGCCAACACTCTCGACACCGAGTATGAGCGAGGGGAATACCCCCTGGACTCACACCAAGCAAAATACCAAGTACGGTAATAAATTTTTCCCGAAGAGGCTTTTCTAGCCTTGATCAAAGTGGGAATGACCTCAGGGGAGAGACCCCTATCCATCAGGACCTGGCTTTTAACAGCCAGGCCATTAAAGCCAGCGACTGTAAAGCAGGATGGAATATCGGCCCTTGAGACAGGAGGTCTTCTCGAAGCGGCAGATGCCACGGAGCGTCGGCTGCCAGATTTACGAGGTCTGCGTACCAAGACCGGCGAGGCCAGTCCGGTGCCACAAGAATCACCGTGTGCGGTTCCGAGGTTAACCTGCGAAGAAACCCGGACAGTAGTTGAATCGGTGGAAAGGCATACATCAGACGATACTGATGCCAGGGCGCCACTAACGCGTCTGAGGCGTCTGCCCGAGGATCGCGCGTCCTTGCCACTAACCTTTTCACCTTGTTGTTCAGACAAGACGCGAACAGGTCCACATCCGGGGAACCCCACTTCGCGCACAACATCTGGAAGACATCCAGGTGAAGGGACCATTCTCCCTGGTCCAGGGTCTGGCGACTCAGATAATCCGCCTGCCAGTTCTCCACCCCCGGAATGTGAACTGCCGTTATCGCCGGGACGTGCGTCTCGGCCCAAGACAGAATGTCGGCTACTACCCGAGCCGCTCGGGCACTCCTGGTGCCCCCTTGGTGGTTGATGTAGGCCACCGCGGTGGCATTGTCCGTTTGGACCCGAACTGGACGGCCCCGAAGCCTGTCCGTCCATCTCAGAAGGCAAAGCTTTATCGCCCTCAATTCCAGAATGTTGATCGGAAGGGAGGACTCCTCCCCCGACCAAGTTTCCTGGGCGGACAGAACGCCCAGAGCACCACCCCAGCCCGACAGGCTGGCATCCGTGGTGAGCACCGTCCACGATAATGGACGAAAAGACAAGCCCCCCGACACCGCCGGGGACTGGAGCCACCACAGAAGATCCCTTCTGGTGCTGTGGCTCAACGAGATCCACAGATCCAGGGATTGCGGCCGCCCGTCCCACTGGGCAAGAATCTCCGCTCGGAGACCTCGCGTGTGAAACTGGGCAAAGGGGATCGCCTCGAAAGCCGAGACCATCAAACCTAGACATCTCATGCATGTCCGGAGAGACGAGTGCCGGTTGTCCCTGAGGGACCTGACCTCGTCTTGAAGAGTCCGAAGCTTGTCTACCGGCAGGAAGACCTTCGCTTGGACAGAGTCCAGAATCATTCCCAGGTAGGGAAGACGAACCGAAGGAACGCAGAGTCGACTTCAGAATGTTTATAGTCCAACCGAACTCCTGCAGTGTCCGCATCGTGGTGGACAGGTCGGTCACCAGGCTCTGACTGGCGCTTGACCTTATCAGGATATCGTCCAGATACCCCAGGACAGCAATGCCCTGTGCTCGCAACAGGGCCAGAACCGGCGCCAGCACTTTGGTAAAAACCCGCGGAGCCGAAGCGAGACCGAAAGGTAACGCCACGAATTGGTAGTGATCCTCCGCAATGGCGAATCAAAGGTACCTCTGGTGACCCTCGAAAATGGGGATGTGTAGGTACGCATCCTTCAGATCGATGGAAGCCATGAATTCCCCCGGACTCAGGGCAGCCACCACTGAGCGCAGGGATTCCATGCGGAACTTGCGAACCCGCACAAAGCGGTCCAGAGCTTTCAAGTCCAGAATCGGATGCACCTTGCCCTCCTTTCTGGGCACAGTGAACAGATTGGAGTAAAACCCCCGATGAACCCATCTGTCCCGAATGTGGGCCAGCCAAGGTTGTAGGAAACCGCGCAGACGTCCCACCACCCCAGAAACGGGTGAGGGCGCCCCTTCAGGTGGAAGTGGTATGGGAAGTCGAACCGGACTGGCCGGACTTCTGCTTCCCCGCCCACGGCTTCTTCTGGGAGCCTTGGCCTTTGAAGGGCTTGCCCTTGGACTGCGACCGAAAGGCACGAAAGGACCCCTGAGAGGGCCTAGACGAGAAATTCCGTTTTCCACATAATGACTTATGCTTGTTGGACTGGGGCAGGAGAGTACTCTTGCCCCCCGTAACCCCTTTTATCAGGGTATCCAAAGCCTCGCCAAAAAGGCGAGATCCCGCGTAGGGAAAATCCGCCAGCGTCTTGCGAGAAGATTGGTCGACCGACCAATTCTTCAGCCAAATCAAACGACGGTTCAGTACCGCCACGCTGGACAGGCGCGCAGCCAAGGGAGCTAAATTCAAATCCGCATCACACAAGTACATGACACCCTGATGGATCTGGTCCACCATAGCCAACGTGGTAGGTGAAGCTGAATCAGCCACTAAGGTGCGCCTGAGCATCTTCGTCCAATCTGCAACAGCCTGTGCCGCCATAATGGAAGCAAAAACAGGCTTCAGCATAGAACCAGCCACCATATAGGCATGACGGGCAAGAGACTCTATTCTCCTGTCCGTAGGGTCCCGGAAAACCGGGGTATCCTCAGAAGGCACGGCAGTAGCCTTGTTCAAAATGGCCACCGCGTGATCCACCTGAGGCGCCACACACCAACGCTCGTCGGTGGAGGGCGCAAATGGATAGAGCAGTTTAAACTTATTTGGCACAGTAAAGGGCTTCTTTAAATTGCGCCACTGTTCATTAACCGTATGGTGGAATTCAGCAGGACAGGGAAAAACCTGCGCTGATTTGCGAGCCCTCTGCGTTCCAAAAGAGGACACCCTAGCAGGAGGAGTAGGCTCATCCTCCAGGTGCAAGGTATCCTTTATAGAAGCAATCAGCTCATTCATGAGTGCAAGCTCTTCAGGCGAGCCAGGGGGAGAAACATCAACCCCCTCCACCTCTGCCTCCCCCTCAGACCCCAGAAGGTCCAAAGATGAGTGGGACCCTGAGAAGGGTACGCCAGCCACAGCAGCCACATCGCCCTCTGAATCAGAGGAAACGGACACCCTGGCCCTTTTTGCGGATCGTTCAGCCATCAGCATCTGCACCTGAGACACTAAGGAAGCCACTACAGCGGTCAGATCGGCCCCCTCGGGGGGTGCAGCAGCCCCCTGGTCCCCCACCAGGGCGGGGGGAAACTTGCTATCCTGAGAATCCATGCCCCAGCACAGAAAAGCAATAAAGGTACTGGCCCTTCAATACCACGGCGAGCGCAGCCCACCGCACACTACTGTATGCACCGACCCCGCAGGGATAGATAACACTGAGCAAGGATTGCAGGACAAGAAGGTAAAAACCTGGAGAGAGCACACCGGACTGCTGCCACCGATCGCTGTTCCCAGAGAAAGAGGAAGTGATGCAATGCTGGTGTAACGTTCATGCGTTTTTGTTAGTGGATGGATTTACAGCTGCAGAATTATTACACTCAGTAGCCTTGTAGAGATTCTGTTGAACAAACATATCCAACTCTCAGGACTTCATCACAGTGCACAGCCTGTTATGCAATATACATATACTCAATCAGATGTTTAATGGAAGGATAGAATATATGAGAATGTATAGATGAGAGACAGGCTATTGTATGGTGAGCACTAGGAGTAGTATTAGGAGAGTTGCAGGTGATGGTAAAGCAGATAGGTTCTGATGTCAAGTATAGTGCAGATGGTAAGAGGACACAGATGGAGTATACTTAGACAGAGTAACCTAGTGCAGGGATAGTTGAAGGTAGTCCCAAGAGCTAACAGTCTATGCAGATGATAGGGAATAGATAGATACAGATAGTCCTGGTAATTGCAGTAGATGACAGTAGGAGATTGGTTAGTAAGGAATCCCCTGTGGGGTACTTATCACTTAGATAGGTTAGTAGTAACAGTGCCCATTAGAGAGAGGTGATCCCGTAGCGAGATACGGATCAGCAGCGAGGTTCCGGCTTCAGTTCAGCAAAGGGAAATGTCAGCAGCTCCGACTTCACAGGAGAAGGTGCGGTGAACATGTGGTTTGAACGAGCAATGAGTGAGAGAAAGCCGGCGATTGAAATAGCCGCTCATAGCGGCGCTCAGCAATGATGTCATCCGGTCTTAAAGGTGTATGCGTCTCTTGGATAACAAGATGGGACGCAATTTAGTAAGAGAGAAATAGGGAACAAGGGTACCAGAGGTACCAGAACATTACAGCTGGCTGACTGATATAGCCTATGAAGGCTCCGGCAAAATGGCCGCTCGGCTGGGGGAGAAGGCTACAGTAAAATGGCGCCGACATGTGCTCGGACGAGCACCGCCCACCAAAATTGGCGGCGAATGGCGCCAAAACACGGCGCTGCACAGGGACAGGGCCGGTCACAGTATTCAGGCAAAGAAAATGGCGGATCGCCGCAGCGACCGCCGCACACACACATGTCTGCACACAAAACTGCACCCAGAGCATATTACACAGCAGAGCAGGATGGCCCCCCCTCGCAGCCCACAGGCAGTGCAGCCACACAGGGATCTGACAGGGAGCCCGCAGTTACACAGACATGGGGGGTACTACACAGCCACAGACTGACACCCACACAGAAGGTCCCCACACAGAAGGTGCTTACCGTACCAGATGGCGTGGGGAGCCGTCTCCAGCGGCAAACCGCTATCAAGGCAGACAGGGAGTGCCGCAGCCAGGACGCTAGTGGACTGCAGCCATGGCGTCCAGTGAGGTAGCCACCTCACAGGCAGCATCCCTGCAGCGAACAGGGATGGGTCGTTCAATGTGCCAGGGTAAAACCTAAGCTGAACGCTCGATGGCAGGCCGGGGATCCATCTGGCTCTCAGCCCTGGGAACCAGGGCGGCCAGTCCGAGACCAAGCTCCGCATGACGATTCTTCATTTGAAGATCCCAAAACTAAGGCTGACAAAATAACAGCTAGTAAAGAAAAGAGAAAAAATACTTGAAATAAAATCAAAGAAGGGTAGAAGGCTGAGACTGAGCCCCAGCACAGGAAAGCCAGCTACTCCTAAGCTAGGCAAGATCAAACTGAGTTGGGAATGCTGGTGCAGGGAGGTATTGACTGAGGGGACAGCCCCTAGGGGTGTGTCTATGCTAAAAGCTTTTGTATTAACAATTCTTGTTGCCTAGCTACTCCTACGGAGCAAAGGTCAATACCTATTGGTGAGGACTTGGAAGGGGGCGGCGACTGTCGGAGGACGTAAGAGAAAAAAAGTTTTTTCTTATTTTCTGCGAGTAAATTTTGAAAAGAAATAAATTTTTCTCCTTCACTGATGTGCGCTGATGAGGCGGCACTGATGGGCACTGATAGGCTGCACTGATGGGCACTGATGAGGTGGCACTTATGGGCACTGATGAGGTGGCACTGATGAGGAGGTACTAATATGCGGCACTGATGAGCACTGATAGGCGGCACTGCTGGGCACTGAGAGGTGGCACTGCTGGGCACTGAGAGGTGGCACTGCTGAGCACTGAGAGGCGGCACTGACGGGCAGCACTGATGGGCACTGGCGGGCGGCACTGATGGGCACTGGCGGGCGGCACTGATGGGCACTGGCGGGTGGCACTGATTGACACTGACGGGTGGCACTGATGAGCACTGATGGGCGGCACTGATGAGCACTGATGGGCAGCACCATCAGTGTCCACACTCAGTGCCCATAGTGCTGCCAGTCAGTGCTCATCAGTGCCTAGATGAGCAGGCACTGATGGGCACTGACTGGCAGCACTATGGGCACTGATTGTGTGCACTGATGGGGGGCACTGATGGCGGGCACTGTGGGCATTGATGGTGGGCAGTTAGTGTGTTTGGTGTACCTTGTGTAATCAGGGCACTGGTGATCAGTGCCCTGATTACTTTTTTCTTTGTCCCCGACGGCTGATCTGCTCTCTCCTTCCTCACACTGCAGTCTCCGTGTGAGGAAGGAGCGCTGGCGATGAGAGATGATCTCATATGTTTACATATGAGATCATCTCTCATTGGACGGTCCGATCACGTGGTGAATGGCCGCTGTGATTGGCCATTCACCACGATCTGTGATTGGCTGTGTCCAAGGGACATAGCCGACACAGATTTTCCCCGATGCGCGCTCGCGGGAGTGCGCTGGGAGCCTGTGTCTGGGAGGCCGTTTAAAGACGGCCTCCCGAAAATGTGAGTCCGCGCTGCAGCCGTACTTCGGCTGTAGCGCGGATGGGAGGAGGTTAAAAATCTCCATAGGCGACGCTTTAAATTTTTTTTTAGAGGTCACCAGTTTAGAGTTACAGAGAAGGTCCAGTGCTAGTATTATTGCTCTGCTGTCGGACGGTCTGCTGTTGTAAACACATCAGACCATTGTTCTCTCTGAAATGAACCAGAGATCCTCCTATATAGGATCACACGTCTCTGTGATCATTTCACAAGTCCCTCCCCCTCACAGTCAGAAAACACCCCCTAGACTCACACTTAACCCTTTGATCGCCCCTGGGTTAACCCCTTCCCTGCCAGTGTCATTATTATAGTAACAGTACATATTTTTAGCACTGATTACTGTAGTAATGTCACTGGTCCCCCCAAAAGTGTAAGTCAGGGGTCCGATCTGTCCGCTGCAATGTCGCAGTCCCGCTAAAAATCGCAGATCGCCGCCATTAGTAGTAAAAAATTAAATAAATAAAAATGACATAAATCTTTTCCCTAGTTTGTAGACGCGATAACTTTTGCGCAAACCAATCAAAATACACTTACTGGGATTTTTTTTACCAAAAATATGTAGCAGAACACAAATTGGCCTAAAATGTTGAAAAAAATTAGATTTTTACAATTTTTTTTTATTGGGAATGTTATATAGCAGAATGTGAAAAATATTGTTTTTTTTTTTTCCGAATTTTTTTGTTTATAGCGCAAAAAATAAAAACGGCACAGGTGATGAAATACCACCAAAAGAAAGCTTTATTTGTGGGGAAAAAGGACAGCAATTGTACTTGGTCGCACGACCGCGCAATTGTCAGTTAAAGTAATGCAGTGCCGTATCGCAAAAATTGGCTTGGTCATTAAGGGGGGTAAAACCTTCCGGTCCACAAGTGGTTAAAAACAAAGGATCAAAAAATAAAGTTTTTTGAAACTTTTGCATTAACCACTTTACCACTGGAGGATTTTCCTGCTGTACGTCCAGGCCACTTTTTGCGATTCGGCACTGTGCGACTTTAACTGACAATTGTGCGGTCATGCAACGCCGTACCCAAAACGAAATTTACGTCCTTTTTTTCCCACAAACAGAGCTTTCTTTTGGTGGTATTTAATCACCTCTGCGCTTTTCAGTTTTTGCGATATTAATAAAAAATGGAACAATTTTGAAAAAATAACAATATTTTTCTACTTTGACAGTTAAAAAATATCCAATATATTACATTTTTGTCATATATTTAGGCCAAAATGTATTTAGCTACATGTCTTTGACAAAACAATTCTCAATGAGTGTATTTTTAAACGCTTTAAGACCGGAAGATTTTACCCCATTCCTGACCAGGCCAAATTTTGCGATTCGGCACTGCGTTATTTTAATGGACGATTGTGCGGTTGTGCGACGCTGTACCCAAACTAAATTTGAGCTTTCTTTTGGTGGTATTTGATCACCTGTGCGATTTTTACTTTTTGTGCTATAAACAAAAAAAGAGCGAAAATTTTGAAAAAATAACAATATTTTTCCCATTTTTTTATATGAAATTCCCCCCCAAAAAATGTAAAAATCAAAATTTTTTAACATTTTAGGCCAATTTGTTTTCTGCTACATATTTTTGGTAAAAGAAAATCGCAATAAGCGTATTTTGATTGGTTTGCGCAAAAGTTATCGCAGCTACTAACTACGGGAAATTTATGTCATTTTTATTGGGTTTTTTTTAACTAGTAATGGCGGCGATCTGCAATTTCTTTTTTTGCGGGACTGCAACATTGCGGCGGACAGATTGGACCCTTGACTGACATTTTTGACACTTTTGGGGGTACCAGTGACATTACTACAGTAATCAGTGCTATAAATATGCACTGTTACTGTAAAAATGACACTGGCAGGGAAGGGGTTAACTTTTATTGGTGATCAAGGGGTTAATGTATGCCTGGTGCTTACTGACGTGTGGGGGGAGGGGACTATGTGACACAGGCACAGATCGCAGGTTCAGCTATGCTGAATCCTGCAATCTGTCACTGTTTGTCACTTAGGAGATCCGCCCGCTTTGTTTACACAAGCAGGCGGATCTCCACACTCGATCCCCGACGATCGGGGAAGAGCGGCGGTGATCACCACCTCTCCTCCCCTGGTCCGACTCCCGCTGTGTCTGAATACAGCGGGAGCGAGCCTACGGCAGCGCGCACGCGCCGCCGAGAGAGAGGAATGTCTGGTGACGTAGGTCTACATCGCCAGACGATAACGAGCCACTGTGCCGCAGTAGCAGCACAGTGAGCAGTGGTAAAGTGGTTAAAAAAAATAATTATTATTTTGGCCCGGGAACCAGAAGTGACGTCACGACGTCCCTCTGGTCCTCCAAGGGCATAGAGATGAGTGGCGGCCATCTTGGCTACTGCCAGTGTCGGATTGCTTCCGGTGCATCACCGATCAGTCAGGTAAGCCCGGGCGGGAACAACTGGGAAGCGGTGGGGGAGGGGCACCTGGGGGGGGGGGCTTCTAATAGTGGGCCCACTGCGAATCTGCCTGCAAAACCACTTTTATCTGAAAGAGAATCTCCTATAGTAAAAAAAAAATACCTCAGTATTTAACCACTTTAGCCCCGGAAGGTTTCCTCGGCACTGCGTGACTTTAACAGACAATTGCGCGGTGGTGCAGTAATTATCCAAGGCAGAATAAATATTCCCCATACATTGTATCTTCTCACTCAGCCTGCTGAAGAACACTCCTCAGAAAAAGACAGAAGCACATAGGCGTGCGCACAGGGTGTGCCAGGTGTGCCTGGGCACACCCTAATCACTCTGGGTGGCGCAGATTCCCCCTGCTTAACCACTTTAGCCCCGGAGGATTCGGCTGCTCAAAGACCAGGCCCTATTTTGCGATTCAGCACTGTGTGACTTTAACAGACAATTGCGCAGTGGTGCGACACTGTACCTAAATAAAATTAATGTCCTTTTTTCCCCCACAAACAGAGCTTTCTTTTGGTGGTATTTGATCATCTCTGCGATTTGTACTTTTTGCGCTATAAACAAATAAAGAGCGACAATTTTGAAAAAAAAAATATATATTTTTCACATAATTTTATATGAAATTGTAAAAAAAAAAAAAAACAGTAAAAATCTAAATTTTTTTACATTTTAAGCCAATTTGTTTTCTGCTACATATTTTTGGTAAAAAAAAAAAAAAAATTGCAATAAGTGTATTATGATTGGTTTGCGCAAAAGTTATCGCGTCTACTAACTACGGGAAAGATTTATGTCATTTTTATTGTTTTTTTCTTTAATAGTAATGGCGGCGATCTGCGATTTTTAGCGGGATAGATTTTTGAACTTTTTGTTTTTGTTAGTGATGGCAGCGATTAGCGATTTTTAGCGGGACTGCGACATTGCGGCGGACAGATCGGACCCCTGACTGACATTTTTGACACTTTTGGGGGTACCAGCGACATTAATACAGTAATCAGGGTTAAAAATATGCACTGTTACTGTAATAATGACGCTGGCAGGGAAGGGGTTAACCCTGTGGGTGATCAAGGGGTTAAATGTGGCCCTAGGGGCGTGATTCTAACTGTGTGGGGGGGGGGGGGGGCTTTCCTTGTGAAGTCATCTTAGAGACATGTGATCCTATATAGCAGGATCACATGACATCTGTGATCACTTCAGGGAGAAGTACGGACGGCTGTGTTTATATCAGCCGCCCGTCCTTCTCTGTCAGCGGCGGGAGATCACGAGTGGCCGGCGCACATCGGAGCCGCCAGTCACACGCACTAGCTTCCCTGCTGACAAGCGGGGGCGGGAGCGCGATCGCCCCTTAGCTCCTCCCAGGCGAGCGCCGTACGGTGCCTGGGAGAGCCGACCTGCTGCTGTACATTTGCAGCGGCTGTTCGGCAAGTGGTTCTAGCCAAATAACTTGTAAAGAAGTGTAAAAAAATGGGGAACTTAGGGGGAGGGAAAAACTGTAATATTTTCATCTATACATTCCAAACTAATTCTATAAATGACTTTTCTTCCTGAGGAATAATGTCTGTGAAATGAAAAGGAGATTATAATAGGAATGCAGCACATTCTGTCAGTCACTAGCCCTGGCAGAATGTATTATGAGAGCCCAGACCCCGCCTACCACCCCCACCAGCCAACCAGAATACATTGTGTGAGCACAGACCCCGCCCACCAGCAGAACTCTGAAAGTACTGTCTCTGAAAACATCGTGGCTCGTGCTGGCTGGTGGGCGGGGTCTGCGCTCCCATAATGCACTGCGGCAGGTCTGCTCATTTGCATATAGTGATATGCCTCACACAATGTGCTGTATTCCTATTATTTTGTTTATTGTAATCAACTTTTTTTTCACATACATTATTCTTTAAGGAAGAAGGTCATTTATACAATCCGTTTGGGACGTTTCCAGTGAAAAAAATAAAAAATGGTACTCTCCCTAACGTGACCAGCTCTGAAATTGGAGGCCTTAAATACAGATTGCAACTTCTCTATATACAGTTCTGCTGAACTGTAGGTTAGGTAATAGGTAATGCAGCGCCATACTACTCGTCCACCACCGGTAGTGCATAAAGCATTGTAAAGTCTACCATTGAGTACAGAGGTGGCCGAAGGAAGCACATTAGCAACCTT